>NC_142681.1:8844781-8937281 GCF_964200805.1 Pocillopora damicornis | reverse complement strand
AGACCTACCATTGACTTACAGAAGTAGGTATTGATTACGAAATGGATACTTGGGAATGCCTGTGATCAGTGGTCGATCGATTTAATATTACAAAATCGATTTTATTTCGTGTTTATCGCAGAATTTGGGGAGCGATTGCCAACAATTTTTCCAGTCAATATATGAAGTACCTACTTGTTTGAAATTGAGCACCGCCAGGCAAAATGATTAATTTCGGATCCTTCGCCCAATGGAACGCGTTGGATCAATAATCCAATAATCCGTCTTTAGATCGCGCATATTAGTGATCCGATGAAACCTTGTTTAGAGTGAATTTGATAGATTACTGATCTGAAAATGGATTTGCTCGAAAGGAACGCCACAGATCGGAAATCCTGATCCGGATTCTCCCTAAGGAACGCACCCTAAGTACGTCATGACTCTAGTAATGTTCCTTTCAGCTAGCGGCGCTACTGTTTTAAAATGTGCCGTAATTATGCTCAGTTTTCCAAATTATGCCAAAAATTACACCAGCACAACCTATAAGGAGATACCCCTGCCTTAAGATCACACGCTGTCAGACAGTCCGTGGCGCATGCTCAGTTTATCAGAGGTGCGCCGAGACCGTATACCCATGACCAATCAGGGCGAAATCATCACTGTATTTGCATATTTCTGATTCGACAGGTAATTGATAAACATCCTTGAGGTATTCTTTTGCAATGTTGTTGGTGTTGTCAAAATTTGTTTCCGAGTGACTGAAAGGGCAATTTTTTGGATGTAATTTGCGTGACAGCACATGGAGACGATTTATGCATGGGTACGTCTCTGAAAAATCTAAGATGTTTAATTATCGCCATAGTTGGCGTCTCTTTCATGAGTACCATGGCGATGTTTTTCTACTCTTCAAACTTCTGGAGGGGAATGAAAGTGAGGGAGAAAGATGAGCAAGAGGGCAAGGAAGACACTCAAAAATGGTTTAACACTACAGATCAAGCCTACTACTCGGCGTTTATTGGTGATTCCCTCAAAGGGCCGTCGACACCCTCCGACGGTATCAAAGAATATTTACCTCGAGTAAATTTGCCCCTCAAGCATTCAACACAGATGCCCACTGTGAACGTTTCAGTTACAACTAGCACTGATACTGCTGAAAGTCTACCTACTGAACGGATTGAAGATAACGAAGCTCGGCAAAAAGGTAGTTCAAATATAGACGTAAGTGAAGCAAGGAAGACTGTTGATGCAAGTCGTGAGAGCGATTCAACGTATCACGAAGAACCTGCGTTCTGCCCAAAAGTTTCACAGATTCATGGTAAGTATTGGCTACTATTTGAATTTAATTCTTGGAATTTCAGTTGCGTCCATTTTTCACCATAAGGACTTAACTAATTTGTTTGAATCAAACTTTAAAATTTATCTTCTGTGATATCGTGACAATATTTAACAGACGAAGGTTTTGAAGTGAAGGAAGAACCGTTAATTATATTGAGCGTCATAATAGATTCGCGCTTTCACGAGAAATTTATCATTCAATATACATCGAGATATCATGGTACTTGACACAAAAGGGAGTCAAACTTTTACACATCTTTACAACAGTTTGCTTTACAGTAAAGACGAAGTCCTGTGTAAACTTACCGGTAAATATCTACTACTTATAATGCAAAATTTCTCAGATTCTCGCACTTTGATTGGTCGAAACAATCGCTAAAATATAGCAGGGGGGCTGAATTTAACAATGGTTGCATTGAATTTTATTTTGTCCATGTTTTTTTGTATTGTTTTTGTTTTTTGTAATATTCTTTGTTTTTTTTTGTCCATGTACTTTGTCCATAGACAGAGAAAACAAAATTTTATTCCTAAGAGCTCAAAAGATATTAGGTTTGGAGTAACGCTTTTCAAAAGTAGCACAGAAAGTTATTCCTGATTAAATTGAGTAGACCTGTTAAATTCTTGTGCAAATTGGCAGCTTGCCTCAGCACAAGTACTCCAAACAATTGTGACCAATTATATGCAGAACTTTCTTTATTTTCAGAATGGTTAGAAAAGAAAAGACAAATTTGCAACAGAACTTGAAAACATCAGACCAATCAATTATACAAAGACAATTTGCTCATTGCTTACAAAATACCTTGCAATATATGTTATATGTGATACAATGTTAGAGTTTATGTTCACTGGCATAAACATCTTGAATCAGAGTCATTTTAGACTGATCTGCTTTGTAAGGGTTAAAATGACTCAGAGAAAGGTCCATAACATATTTATTCCCACGAACATAAACTGCACTACTATTATCATCATTTTGGAGGGTATTGAGAAATTAAAAACCAAAGAAACACAGTCTGAACAATCAAGCAAGTATCTGAGCAAGTTAAAACCCATTGTACCTACAAAATGTGCTACAATGCATGACAGTGACATTAATATGTGTTATATGTTTAATACCAACTATGGTTTATACCATTGATTCAGGTGTATATATAACTTACACACAATGTCCTTTTTTTTTCCCTTTCTTTCGGCAACTGAAATTTCATTTCATAAATTTAGATGGCTCAATGGTGTATTGAATAAAAAGCTAAAAAAAAGCTTAGCTTGGAACCCTGACTGGAGTATGTTAGTGTTTCAAGGGTAAACAAGTGTTTTGAGGAAAATGTGAGGATTGACCATAAAGTGTGTGGGTCTGGGTCAAGAAACAGGTTACTTTAAAAAATTGGAAAATGAAGAACAGGGAATTGAAATTGAAATGAAAAAATCATTTAATAGGAGTTGAAGGTCTTAATGAAAATTTGCCAACAGCTAAGAATCAAGAAGTTTCCTTTTTCCTTTTTTTGTTATATTTAGTGTGTAACTGAAGATCAAGTTTAATTTGGAACAATAAAGAAACTTAATGTGGATTTGCTTTTTTCTTTGTTTCAATTTTAAAATTAGAAGGTGCTTTGATTGTAAATGTAACACAAGTTAGAATGACTCATGTTGAAAAGGACATGTCTAGTTGGGTCAGTGAGGGAGGTTGCTGGAAACCTTCGAAGTGTAAAGCCAGGGTTAAGGTAAGATGTTGTCTGTTCTTTGTTTGATTGTAAAACTAAATCAAAAGAAATTGCGACAGGCTCTCTAGACAAGGATATATATCATAGGGAGATGATGTCATCCAAATAGTATGTCAGTTTTCAGGCACAGTGTGTGCAGCAAACAAAAACAAAATGTAATTTCAGGTTTGCCTTTGACACCCATGGGAAATGTTCTCTATCAGCCTAGACTGAGCAGATAGTGTTGTACATTGCTTGACACAAGTCAGTTCCAATTATCTTGGATTTTAGAGTTAACAAACACTTGCAATGCTGTAACACTGTTCTCAGAACCATTCAAGCTCTTTAAATACCTGTCAAAGTAATTTTTTGGGAAAAAACACTTTTCTCCTTGATACTTCAAGTGCTTAAAAGAAAATTGCTGCTTCACTCTTTTATATAAGAGTGACTAAAATCTAATTTCCCCTCACAATATCAACCCTTAATCAAACACTATGGTCATGAGAATAAAAGAAATGATCAGCAACTGCAGAAGCTCTTGATTGTTAAACAAATTCTCCTTGTCAGCACCTTAGGAAATGTAAAGAGACCAGTATGGAGAAATATGTTGATATTAAGGTGTAAACAGTTAAAGTAAGGTAATTTTGCAACTACAAAGATACAAAATTTTATTGGACGTGTGTTATTTAACATGTATTTCATTGGACAATCTCTCGCCAGATGTCCCTCATTATTCCATACCGCAATCGTTACGAGCACCTGTCTATCCTAGCGAGACATATACACCCCATGCTAAAGAAACAGAATTTGGACTACAGAATAATTGTCGTAGAGCAGGTCTGTATTGGGAACTGTTTTTTGTTTAGTTTAAATTAATAGTGATATGTTTGTGGTTCTTGTTGCTTCCTGGGATGTTAAATGGGTCTATAACGATCATTATCTGATGTGTTTCATTTGCATAAGACTTAAAGCTGTTTTATCAGTGTAAGTGTCTGCTAACTATAGGAAGCTATTCCTAATTTAAGCCTTAAGTTCTTCAGATTGTTTATGGTCCTTTGTGCATGCCACTATCTCATATACATGTTGCACAGGTTTGGTGTCAACTTCCAAGGCTACAAAACAACCTTTAGAAAACAACCCAAAGAGTGACAAGCATCTAATTTCTCCTTACAACATCACCTCTGATTCACATATTCAGGTCACGGGATCGCATAAAGGAAATTATCATCAATTAAAGGAGCTCATAATTGTTAAACAAAGTCTCCTTGTCAGTACCATGGGAAATGTGTAGAGAAAAGAATGGAGAATTTGCAAACTGATGATGGGGTGTAAAGGGTTAAAATATATTTTAATAGTGGTTAGTTTTAGTTAGAGTTGTAGTTGGGTTAGAGTTAGAGTTTCAGTTTTAAAATGGAGAGAAAATATTTTAGTTGTTGTAGCAATAAGGCATGATACATTGAGGATGAAGGCTTTGTGATCCAAGACTCTTTTTACCTTCTGCTTGGCAAGTTTGCCCAAGCTACATGTTGTTGTCTTCTAACTACTTCACATGTTTATGAGAGTTTTTAGTGAGCTACAAACTGTTGCGAAATTAATAGAGACATTTTGTATGTATAAGATCGTTAGTTCTATGCTGTATGTCAGACTATGATCTTGCAAAAAAAATTACCCCTTCTCTCTGATTAAAGTTACTGGCTAAGCAATGCTATGCCTTACACCTATATTAATAAGAGGGGGTGGGGAGGGGTGGAGAATCTTTGTTTATTGGATATTGATTTGTAAGAAAGGCAGGTTTTTTAGAAGGAGTACCTCGCCTGACATTCTTGTGACCGTTCAAGGGTAATACGATAGTATAACTGATTAACATGCTACATTTTTGTTTGCAAAAATTGCTTTTTTCGTGTTTTTTTTTCTTTGCTCTTCTGTCATTTCAGCTCTTACTCTTAAGAGTGACCAAGACAGAATTTCTCCTCACACTATCACTACAATAACAGGCAGACAAGGGATGAGAATAAAGAAAAGTACCAGTTAGGGGATTATTAGTAGATTCAATACCAAATTCTGCAAACCAACATCATAAGAACTGTATGGCAGACAGCAAGGAGAATGAAAGGAGTGAAAGGGTTAAATACGTTTACTGAATATAACAAAGCAGTAGTTTTTATTGCTACTTACCCAGGTCACATGATGAAACGCGTAATTTACCATGATTAGAGCAACTTCAATTGAGTATTATAAGTAATCCAGGATTGCTTTAATTTGACTCAACTTTGCTCAGTGATTGGTGCAGAAAACTCGCGCAATCCTGTCAACCAATCAGATGCAGACTAAAATCAATAACGACTTGGCCATTCGCGTTTTCCCGCGATTTTAGCCGTTTGGGCGTTGTCACTTTTAGTTCTCATTGGCTAATGACAATTGGTTTCTGGGATTACGCTGGTTTTGGTTTTTCGACACTTTGTGATTTGGATTTATTGATTCTTTTTCTCACAGGCAGGAGATACTCCATTCAACCGAGCCATATTGTTCAATATTGGCTACCAAGAAGCACTCAAATTTGATGATTACACATGTTTTGTGTTTCATGACGTTGATTTAATACCAGAGGATTATAGGAATGATTACGGCTGCTCCTCATCGCCCAGGCATCTGTCAGTTGCTGTGGATAAATTCAATTATAGGTATGGTATTTCGGATGTAACAGAGGAGGAGTTGGCTGTTTGCAGGTTATATTTTGGATGAAAATATCAGTAAGAGTCAGGTATTCCTATACAAGACTAGGTTTCCTTCTTAACGTATGGTTTTCTTTCAGGCTGCCGTATCCGACCATCTTTGGAGGTGCTGGGTCCTTTACAAAGCATGACTTTCAACTTATCAATGGTTTTTCCAACCAGTTTTGGGGATGGGGAGGAGAGGACGACGATCTGTACAAAAGGTGACTGGGTTTTACTCGATTTACCACATGCATTTTGGAATCACTGGTGTTCCTTGTAATCTGATCGGCTCTCACTGATGCGATTTATTCGAGAATTCTAAATCGCATCTTTTCCGAGCCAATGAAGAATCTTCACTAAAATACAACAACCAATCAGATTTCAAGGCTTGTTTAAAGAAACCAATCACATTGCAGGAAAATGAAAACAACTTTTGCAACTTTCTACGAACAAGCTCGCCACTAGATCATAAAAACTAATTTTGCGATTGGACTTCGTGTCGTGCAATTTTGGTCTGAAACTATATTTTTGATTTCAGAACAAGTTGCGCTCCACTGACTTCAATTACCATTATGAGTTTTCGCTCCAGCGGAACTTCCGCGATTGCATCAGTTTTTCTGCGTCATGGTGCCCAGCGCCAGACCATTGAAAAGTGCGCATTTCTCTCAACTAATGATATCCAATGCTCAAAAAAACAGCCCAAGAGAGTCAGAAAAGACTGTGTCGCACATAGCAGATGGGAATCGATATCGATAAAGAATTATCTCCACTGATACAGGAAGGTCATGCGTGTGACTCTCTTTTAAGCCCGAATTTCTTTAAAGCTTTTTCTTTTCAACTGCGTCAGTTGTTTCTCTAACTGCGATGCTGTTTTGAAGCAGTCAAGGTTTTTTCTTTTTTTAGTTCTCTGAGTCATTTCGCTCACTCTTTCTGTACTTTTTGTAAGTTCCTACCGAGGACTTTGTCGAAGCGACCTTTTAGGCAAGTCTACCCGTTAGCTTTAGTTCCGTGTATTTCTCCTAAATCACGTTTAAATGAATCAAGCGTCCCGATTGGTTACGTCTTCTCCTGCGCTTGAGGTCGCTTAGATACGAATTTCTCTGAGCTTTGCGTCCTTGCGTTATTTTCCTTTAGTCACCTTAAAAGTGACAAGAATCTTATTTCTCCACACATTACCATCCCTGAATCACACATAGGATCACAAGAATAAAGGAAATCATTACAAACTAAAGAAACTCTTGATTGTTAAACAAACTCTCCTTGTCAGCACCTTAGGAGGTGTACAGAGAACAGTTTGGAGAATACGCATACCGATGTTAGGATGCAAAGGGTTGACGAAATTCCATCACAATGTGCCGTTAAAATTTAAACAACAGGCGACGCTTGACCTTGACCCTTAGCGTAGCATTCATGACGTTTCTAGCATCGTTCCATGACCAACCCAGCCCAGCGGACTCTCCTGTCCAACCCCTCATCGTCCATGCATTGTTCAGGAAGTTTTTGTGACGGTATATGTTTGAACTTTTAGAATAACTGCCGTGGGTCTTACATTGACTCGACCATCCATGAAAGTGGGAAGGTATAAAATGCTTAAGGCATTTCATCGTCGCAGTACAGAAGATGACCCAATTCGGTACGTACTGATACTTGATGATTTGCAATGTTGTACTTCGAACCTTACACCATTCACGAAACAACTAACAAAATTCCTCTAATAGTTTGGTAGAAAACTCGTATCTCGATTCCCGTTTGACTTGGATAGAAAAAAAAAAGGGAGGGGAAAGGCCGTTCCTTTTCTAGTAAGAGACTGCTCGTTATTTTTTTCTTAGGGAGAAAGTGGGGGGGAGGATTTTGGTTTACCTGATCCCCCTTAAGGCTTTGTTATTTCCTCATGATCTCCCCTCATCGAGGCAGTTGATTGGCGGTCAGTTTCCTATAGTTATTCTTTTATACTCTGTTTGCGACGACTGATCCTTCCCCTTTACCCTGGAAACCACGTGATTTCCCCCTTCCCCCCCCCCCCCCAAAAAAAATCCTTCTTTTCCCTTGGCGGTGAATAATGACTGATCCCCGTTTAGATACCTTTCACTTCGGCTCTGACAGCTGATGAGCGGGGAGTCTTTTCCAACAAGACGACTAACAGTGAGTTGAGATAGCAGGAAGACACGAAGTCAAAAAACAGTTTATTTTCAAACAAAAACGAAAAGAGTTGTTGCAGCCGCGCACGAGATGAGATCACGGCTTCTTAAAAAGGATCCAGCTATATATGGTGGTTCATAAGAATAATTGGTGTCCCTTGGAAAAGTGGTCACTCACTGGAGGTACTTGCTTATGGGACTCGGTCGCTCAGAGAGGTTCTATTGTTGTAAAAGATGGAAAAAAAAAAAGAGCCTTAGATAGAGAGCGCATTTTCCCGACCTCCTAGAACCCTGTAAATCCCAAGATTTGATTTTTATTTCTCTCCTCTAGCTGTCACACATTTCCTTGTAAATCAGTTACAAGAATTTGTCGTGAGATCAAGACAAGAAGTTTTACCTGATATGTTCTTGTATTATCATTACCTGTTAAAAAGATTACCTATGGATATTATAGGGAGAAGTGACAGCTTAATCACTTCTGTTAGTTTTAAGGGTTAAACTTTGTTACATCGGGGTTCCCATGAATGGGATGTTGCATGCACACTTCCCAAATATTTGCATTTAATCTTGATGTTAAATCTTTCTCGGAACTTTCCAATCCATGTTCACATTGAAGTATTTTTTCAATCAAGAATTCTCTATGTTCAAAATGTTTCTTATTTTGAGTTTACTTGACAAATAAATGTTTTTCAATTTACACGCAGCCACAATAAACTGCAAACTTCGGTTTACCGCATGAGATCGGACGGCCTCAACTCTCTTAATTACACTGTGGAGCAATTGACAGAGCATCCCCTCTACACTTTGGTAAAGGTTGACGTGAAAGACGCTTTGGCTGAATACTACAGGTTATATGGCATAGAAGATCACAACACGTAAATATTAACAAGTCTCTGGGTAGCTTGTGAGATAATTAAAAGGGAGGATCCTGACTCATGTGGACTGGAGTTATGAATGGCCAGCTCTGCACACTATTTCAGGCTAAGAGAAGTCTAGGACGAATGGAATGGTCTCGTTTCATATCGAAACAAAATTGAGGCAAGGAGGCATTGAGAGAAACCCATTTATTTCTTGATTAAGAAACAGGATCAACAAGAAGACGGTAAACTGATTTAATACCTCGGTGACTCCGAACCTCAATAGTATGGTGGACTACTGTCGCCTTCCCTTTTACTTCACGTTTGTTACTTTATGGCTTTCTTTGGGCCTTTCCGCTCCAGCGGATAAAACTAGACTTTTCCTGACAAAATCATGGACATATCCTGTCACGACAAATGTTTGTTCCGTCTGTTGCATCTGCATTAAATTTCAAAGCCGTTAAATTCCGTCAGCGCGTGAACTTTTCATAATACCCGCCAACACCGTTTGCCAAAGGATTTCACCTGCAATTTCCAGAATTTATCCTAACTCGTTTTGCAACAAAAGACAATTTTTACCTTTCTTGTAAATTGATTTCAGTGCAATTACATGCTGGTCGTAGCTTTTATGACAAATGATCGACAAGTTTTATCACGGTTTTGTTTATTAGTCGATTTTGTCCAGTTTTTACTCGGGACAAATTTTGTCTGCTGTGCGCCAAAATTTTGTGTCTGCCTATTACAGTTTTTGGGCGAAAAAAAGGATCCATACTAGTGCCCCCAAAACCGCAGACCGCCAGCAACGCAGGCTATGCCCGCGTTTAATCGGTGTGGGAGTTTGCTGAGTAAAGGTACCTTGCAGTGAATCTACAGAAAAAATCGTGCGGTCAGCTCAAGGGGTATCTGCTTAATAGAGGGTTTTCGATCATTACATTTGTCTTTGTATCTATATACTGAACTAGACCCTGTGAGCAGGGTAACTGGGATACCTGGATGGTACTGGATCCTTGGAATCAAGTGTAGTGATACTATGGGTGTCGGACTAGTATACTGAAATAGTGAGCTCAAGTCTGGCTAAGGCATACACCTATTTCAAAACACAGGCATGCTCTGCATGCAAGAGTTATTTTTTGTAGGGTGGGTGGATTACTTGAAACATTGTTAGTGGTCTACATTCTTTCAAAAGTAAAGAAGAGTATTAACGCGGAAAAGAACGAAAATGTCGAATTACCTCACACACAAGTATTTTGTGGTAAATTATGTGTGTTGCGCGAATAAATGTCACCAAAAATAAACTGTATCGGTGCCACGGATACCTGTTACTACAAAATGCAGACTGCAGACCGGATACAAAATATGGACTGCAGACTGCAGAGTGGGTACAAAATGCAGACGGAGAATCTGAAGAGTTTTTACGTCTGGTATATAATAACATGTCATCTTACAGCTTACCGAGCGTCACGCAATCGCTTTTCCGCGATCAGCCTTCACCATTATTTGCACTATTGTGGAAAATTCCTGGCCCATTTCTTGATGAAAATCGATCGTAATATAATTTCAAGCCTTTAATATAGTCTTCTTACTTTGCGCGCGAGTTGGTTGGTGTGATGTCTGTACAGATTTTACCAACGTAATAAAAGTAGATGACGTGAATAACAGTAATGGTAAAGCAAGCTTAAAACGGCAGAAATCGCCAGAAACTACAACGGATACACAGGGTGTGAGTAATTTTTATTGATTTTATGAGAAAAATGTTTATATTTCGAAATATTTATCGTTGTAAATCGACCATATTTCGTTCCCTGTACATTGTTATCGTAGCTACGTTCCCTGGCATCAAGTGAATCCAACATGCCGTCTTTCTTCACTATCAGTTTGCATCCGTTAGAGTTTTGTTCTTTAGTCTCACGGTAAGAGTGTTGTTCAAAAGATTGCATAGAGTATATGCGGTAAGAGTGTTGTTCAAAAGATTGCATAGAGTATATGCAGTTTGGTTTCAGATTTTGCTTTTTACAACAAGTGTACGTTTTTCAACTAAGACATTGGCATACAAGGCATTCAAGTATTTTGAGCGTTTGCGCTGTGACACTCTGGGTGATCGTGATCTAAATACGTTGAAATATAAAACGACCGACAAAAGAGTTTTATACGTCAAATACGTATACGTTTTATACGTCCCGTGGCTCGTCATGTGACCCGGCCCTGTCTGTGCATGACAACGTCAATCATCATCAAGATAACACGCGTGATCAGCATGTGAACACTTCATTGGATCACAGTTAGTTGTCATGGTGTTGAGAGCCCAATGACCACTGGGTACTATTGTGCAATTTTTCCATTTTGTGGCGGAGGGAAAAAAAAAAAAAAAAAAAGACGACAAAAAAACAAAGGCATTTTATGACTGGGCTACCACAGGTATCCCAGTAATTATTTAAAGCATATAATAGTTGTAACAATTTGTACTTACGGCTTTGTTAATAAAACGGTGATGAAGTTTGCAATTATTCACAATCAGACTCTGGAGAATTTATCAGCCTTTATTGCTTGGAGGCAAATGAACACACGATTCTGTCACGCGGTTTGCCAATTTATTTTCCCTTACAATATCCTTGACATTTTCTCTTACTCAGAAGTGAACAAACAGTCGATGTGGCTTCACGGAGGTTAACAGTTTTATGGTGATACTACCGTAGTTGCACTTTTTTATATCTTTTTACCTTACAGTTAATGGTTTGAAACCAGTGATAACATTTGATCGTGGGGTCTAATCGTTTGGTTGAGAGTAGTTCTGATAAGGACCGTTGTTGGTGGCGGTGACTGACGTTTTGACAACCTGAGCGGAAGTCATCTTCAGAGTCAAGTGCAGGGTTTTTGATGGGCGAGTGTTGAGTGCGCTTACAACTGAACTATAATTCGGCTATAGCTACACATGAAAGTGGGACTACAACATATTCTGCGTTGGCACATCGAGATAGAAAGAAACGCGGCCGGAAAATGACCTCGCGGTAAAGAAACATTTCTCCTGCCTGTGGTGGAACTTGTACTGTTACGGTGTAGTTGAAGAATAAAAGGTCAAAAATAAAGTGTACATATTGCAACAGGCTCTCTTGCCCTAGACCACACATGATGGGACACATGCAGACTAACTTTAAGGGCGAGACGAGATGTAAGCCAAACTATACAGAAAGGAAGAAATGTGAATCGGTTAAGATTTTAACACTGAATAATAGAACATTCAAAGAAACTCTATCATAAGATGTCAGTGAAATTAAATGCTTTTGCACTGAGATGCAGTGTCTTTTCTGATTTTTTTTTTAACTTTCCGATCAGGAAATTTTTTTTTCTGAATCATTCTCGACTGTGAGCTTTATATGTAATTACCCATGAAGCCAACGGTTGGAAGTGACTCAGTAAGAAAAGGTTTTTCAGCGGCCTGGAGGGGTAAACATTTCACGTCTGGCGATGACGGTACAGTACGTCTTTTTTACTTGACACATCCTTTCAACTTCTTTCTAACGCTGACCACGAGGAACGTGGTCCTTTTTAAATTAAAACCCAGACCTCTCGCGGTCTAGTGAACTGGGAAGTCAATATGGCGTCTAATTTGAGACGAATCAATAACGAGCCACATCTTATGTGAAGGTAAGCGCGGCGTATCACTGTTTTATTATTTCAACTATGATTTATCTTTTATTTGAAAAATTTCACAGCAGCTCAAGATTACACCAGAGCATTACAAAGATAAGATTTTTTTTTTCCATTTTGATTCCATTTTACGAGATAGGCTCGATAAATACACTCCCACTTTTTTTTTGTCTAGAAGCTTCCTCAAGATTTTGAATTATACCAGTTTCACTGTATTTTTAAGACTCGGTTATAGTATTAAGTTAAAGGAAGGATGTCTGTACTGTTTATTCAATTTTTTACCCTTCTGATAAAATGATACTACGTATTCTTCGCTTCGATCGCTCACTGCCGGATGTGAGATTTTATTAATACGAGACCACAGATTTGTGTCCACTAGTGGGAATGTAATAATCTTATGATTTTGTCAATGCTATTGGGATTCGTAAATCTAAGACAATTTTAAAACTCATTTGACGAACAGCAGGTGCAAGTTTGAGATCTTTTGCAAGTTAAATCAGCTCTAATGAAAACTGATTCATGTAACTTATAACTGAGCGGAGCTCCCCTAATATAAAAAGAAGAGCCGCAGTCCCAAAGGCATTCCATTGTCTTGCCATTGTTTTCCTTATCCAAGAAACTGTATGCATAATTTGAAGGGGCTTTAAACAAATCTTGCCAAAAGAGATCCACAATTGTGCTTGAGGTTTTGAGTTTAGCATACAGCCTCCCAGGGTTATTCTGAAGTTTAGCCCAGGTTTTTCCAGATTAGAACTAACCTTTTTAATCATCCAAAATGGCATACAATTTTTTTGTAGCCTTGTTTCTTGTGATGAAGTGGTTTTTGAATGAATTGTTTTCATAGTTGTATCATGGAATGGGCTTATGTGCCATTTGCAAACCATGCATCATTTTTAAAATATTCACAAAAAGTTAGTCAGAGATACCAAAGTTCTAAGACAAAACTTAAGATGAGACTCGTTTTAAAGAACTTATTTTTACCCAAATTCATTTCACCACTTGAAAAATAATTTTCCAAAGTACAATGCAAAGATAAGTTTGCAGCTCTATTACAAGCATTTGTCTTAGTTAGTCAATGGAAATCAAATTTGTCTGCCTTAAAAAGTATATCTGAAGCCAGAGACATCAGTACAAATGAAGGTGAATATGATCCCCTCCTAAATTTGTGGTTTAGGATCCTGTTCAAATTTGAAATTTTTCAGAGTCTTTTTCCACAACTACTTTTGTTAATGTTGCTGGTTTAATTGCCAGTATCCTTATCTAATTTATTTCTAACAAAGGGCTAATGTTCAAATGTCAGCTTTGAAGCTATTTACAGAGGCCAGATTACGTTATCAACTCCATTGATTAACAAACAAGCAGACTCTTGTTACTGACTTTGAAATGAAATTAACTTTGATGACTTTCCTTGTCTCTGACAAGTAAGAAATGGTAAATTTAAGAAGGTAATCATTAATCCAAGAGTTTATGCTGCAAAGTGTTGACTTTTGCTAATTTATGGACAAGGAAGTAGAACAAAAATTTAAAAAAAATTTTTTGGAAACTTTGAATATCTCTCTGTTTTTCATGATCTTATTTTACCACTTCTTGGCAAGATTTACTATAAATTTTAAAACAATTTTTCAGATTGAGTAGATTTTCATCAAGACGGTTTTGATGTCTGATAAAGCCCTAAGTTATGAAAAATGTATTTAAACCTAAAGGGGAGTTCTACAGCTTTTGTCTAGGACTTTGGATCAAGTTGTAGGTGATATTCCAGTAATTTGTTGCAAGGCACAAATTACTTTGACAATGTTCTCTTCCAGGTATGTGTGGATGGGTTGGAGTAAAATGTGCCTTAGCTTGTGAAACGTTCCCCTGCTCAAATCCTGTGATATTCCTCTTTACAAGATTTTTCCCGCAGTATTCCCAAATTTAACTTCTGCTCCATCCCTGCACAGTTTAATGGGCCAGCTTATTCAGCCATCTGCTGTTTGTAATTTTTAGCAACATGGTGTCTTTTTATTTTGATTGTTTAGGTATTCACAGTGGGGTATCACCAGGGAAGGGCTGGGTGAATTGTAACCTATTCAAAGCTATTAACCTCCTACACCCTAATGTCAAGATGCATATTCTCCATTTTGTCCTTTATACATTTTCTAAGTTACTCTTAAGGAGAATTTGACAAACACTCAAAGGAGTGTCCTAAGTTGGTGATTATTTTCTTTATTTGTATGACGTTTATGTGTAATTCAGGGGTGATATTAATTGTAACTAGAAATTAGATGCTAGTCACTTGTAGGGTCAAAGAGTTGAAGAATTAAACACTTGTTTTCTTTTGTTCTAATTGTTGTGACAATCTGATGGTGAAGGAAAAGTGGAGACGGAAAACCTGGATTAATTGGAAAGGAAATGAGAAGTTTCCTTGCTAACGATGAATACCACAGTCACCCATTTCACCATCAAAAATTCAAATTTAAACTGTCCTCTGAGTCATGACCCAGTAGGTGTCTGTCTGCTAATTTCTCTTAACTTTCTGTAAAGTTTAAATCTAAAGGTTGTGAATTTTTTTTCCATTTTAAGACACTTGAAAATGACTGGGAACGATGGAAAATTGGAACACACTGTCTTCTGTCCCGAAAAATGTTCATTACGTCACAACGAGATGATTCTTGCATTATGTGGCAATGAAGATCACAAAAAACCATCGGATTTGTCATCTTTAAAAGTTGCCCTCTACTCTCATCTTCAGAATGGATGGAATGCCCATTGTAATGTTCCGGATGCTCTTCCAGAGTTCCGCTTCCCGCTGGTTCACTGGGCATGCGTGTTGGGTAGAACTCAAGCTTTGAACTGGCTTCTTACAAAGCTGAAATTCAAGGCATTTGTGACAGTCGAACGAACCGGCGAAACGGGTTTGCATCGAGCTCTGAGGCTACTTCATCAAGTGGAAAGTCGCGATGCCAAGCCACGGTCTGTCAGATTCATTTGCAACAAGTTTCGTTCGATTGTTGTCAAGCTAACTGAGCAAGACCCTAGTGGCTTGTTTTTGAAAGACAAAGTTCAAGGAAATACGGTTTTCCATATGTGTGCGCTCTGTATAAGCGAACAGGAATCTGTTAGTAGTGAATTAGATTACTACGACAATTGCATGAAAATCTTGCTCCAATGCGTCGATGAGCTAAAGAATACAGAGAAACTGCCCACAGATGCGCTGCACAGAGCCATCAATTCCCAAAATGACAGAGGCGAAACGATTCTTCACATACTTGCACGGAACAATTACTCCCTCCTAACGGTCAAGTATATCCTGTCCGATCATAAAGAGATTGTGGACAGGGTTAGAAAGAACCATGAACACATGACCCCGCTTGACATTGCTCGCGATCGACAGGCAAACCTCGTAGAAAAAGAACTTGATTCTGAAGGAGTTGGAATAGATCACCTTGCGCGGAATCATCCGGATTTATATCAGCTTTATACTCAAGATACTAACGATGCTTACCTTTGCGAAGACCAGTTTTCGCATAATGGTCAAGTCACTCTTAGCACTGATAATTCTGTAACCACGGCCCAAGATTCTTCAAGGGCGTATCCTTTGCGTTTAAGTAGCTTGGTTCAAAGAGAAGGGTTTTATTGTTCGTCCTCTCCGCAGAGATCTACTTCGGAGGATAGTTCACAGGACGAGGGAGCTCAGTCTCCGTCAGTTCTTGACAGTCTTTCAGTTCCTTTGTCACAGAGTCTTGCAACGAGTACTGAAAACAGTGCTGCGTATGACAGCCAGTCGACTGTCGACTCTGATTCGGAGGGTGGATCTCAACGCAACAGGAATGAAGATGACAGCGGCGTTATTGTAGTTGTCGACGAAGATCCTATACGAATGAGCGTACAAGACCAAGGTGATACATGCGTTGTTAAAGAACTCAACAATTGCACAGTTCCATCCGTCGCTAATTGCGATGAAAACGTTGTCGTAGTGGATTTTCCTTCTAGTTCAAATTCATGCCCAGAAAGTGTTCTATTTCCTGAACCTGGGTTAGCAATGGAAGAAAGAAAGGACGTGCCAGCTTTGACGGGGCGAAACGCCCAAGAGGAGAGTGCATGTGATGCACTTGGTGACCGTCCATTATTTCGTGAGAATAATGTGTCCAGTGCTCTTGCAAAAGTTATTCGCGAAGAGACTGATGTTGCGAGTATGTTGGCGGCGAGACTTCAAGATAAAAAGGAACAAACCCGTGTGACTTTGCGGGCAGCGCAGCGATCGCTGATAGATAAACAGGCAACAGAGATAGCGGCCACCAACAATCTTCAGCAACTGAAAGTAGAGATGGAACATTTAAGAACTCAAAACGAACATGTGAAGCGTAGAAGGGAAGAATTGTTAGCAGAGCTTAAGAGTATAGAGGAAAGTGTGAACCATTTTGAAAAGCAGTCGCTTACAGTTCAGTCTAAGGTCGAAGAACAAGCTAAGGTCGTTGCAAGTTTAAAAGCAGAGCGTGAAAAGGCCAACAAAGAGTGTGTTTCTCTAAAACGCAAATTTACCGAATATAGCGAAGCTTTAAATGACATTAGTTCCCCTTGTGAGGGGCCAAAAACTAAAAAGGAGTGCTTTGAAAATATAGCCTCTCAGTAACATTGCCCATAGCAAGCACATTCTTGTCACACACTAGGTATTACGAGTTATACTGAATCGGAATTGTAGTATTTACAATACATAGAGGTGAGAAAATATTAGCCGATGTTCTATTGCTAGAGTCTAGAGTGGTCCTTCATCTGTAGCATCAGAGTGTGAAACGAGACTGAACTGATTAACTGTCAATTGCTCTGTTGTTTCTTGATTATTAGTCCTTTACACTAAGATCTCAGTATGTTTAATCTTCATAGTGATCTTTACATGTTTCTTAAGGTGCTGAGAATGAGAATTTGTTTAAAAAATCAAGAGTTTCTTAAGTTGGTAATCATTTCCTTTATTCTTTCGACCATAATGTATGATTCAGTGATGATATTGTAAGAAGAAATTAGATGCTAGTCATTGGTTTTAGTCAAAGGGTTAATACATGCTTGTCTTTTGAAGTGAATTGGGGTTTGTTCATAAGTTTGTTTTGCTTTTAGTTTTACTTAGTGTTTTTTTTTTCTTTTATTTTTTCAGAAAAAAATAGTGGTATTTCGTACTCGTTTTCAGACCTATCTGGTGTGTTTGTGCATTATTGAGAATTGGACCTAAATTTTTCTCTTAAATTTTTACCAGTGACTACATCATTACTCTTTTTCTGAATTTGAGTCAAGATTTCGCATTAACGGTTTGAGAACAAAATTTTGAATTGTGTAAAGCAAACTTTGATTTTCTGTGGTGTCTTTGATGCTCCAGCACCGTCTTCTGAAACGCTCTGAAACTCGACCACTATCTTGGCATTTTATTGAACGTTACCATCACTGCTTAATTTTTCAAAGGTTAATATGATATTGATGCTAAAATTTTGCGCCAATATCAAGGAGTAATTTGTGACTCATGAGTTTGGCTATTTTTGATCCGTCAATATTACAGGTCAATTTATTTTTACAATGATAAGTCTTCTAACGGAAGGGTAATAGATCTATTAAGTCTTAAAGATTACGTTACTTTCCCTTTGTCTCTGTGTTTCTCGCTGTGTTTGGCTCTCGCTAGCACGCTTAGCAGACCTAGATTTTGAGTCTGTCACGCAATTTCATAGCGTCGTCGAATGACTTCCTCGCGCTCGAAAAATCACTCGAGCCTGGAGCGCGAGCCTGCGTGGAATGAGCGTTTCACGGCTGGGTGCCTCTTGTTGCAAGTGGTCAGAAGACGGGTTGATGATGGAAATGTGTCATGACAGCATAACAATTTGGCTCAGGAAAACGCGTTGTTTTCGAAGTTGAAAGAGGTTTTTTAGTAAACAGATTCCTCTCTATGCCTGAATTTTAGTCGCCTATTTCAAATCCTGAGGGAAAAACGATCATCAAGGGAACGAATATTTTACAAACAGAAAACTGTTAACTTCAAAAACGTGTCAGTTTCCATGGCAATGTCATCGATACTTTGTCAATGCGCATAAAATCGCCTTATTATGGTCTTGCAGACCCGTTCAAACAACAATGCACCGGTTCCCTTGGGTGAACTGAGCAGTGCAGTGCATCAGTCGCTACAAGAATTTCGCTTCCTCTGTATGTGTGACGGCTAAACTATAGAGCAGAATGGATTGGGAATTCGAAGGAGAGCGCAAATTGGTGTGTAGATTTATTTCACAGACATGCTGTAGCTTTAGTTTTGGTGGTATTATTTGAGAACAGTAAATATCATAATTTACTCGTCAGAACGCGTTTTTATTTAGTTGAAGAGCGCCGTGCGTTACTTTGTGTTTCGCTGGAGATAATTTTCGGCTCTTTTAACATCTCTCGATAAAATTTTCCCAATTCATCGCAGAGAAAGCAGAGTCGAAGGAATTACAACTACGACACAGATGATATTATCGAAGGGAAACGAACATTTAGCGTCGAGGAAAAGCTAAACAGTCCTAAATTCACGGAGGGAGATTTCGTGCAGAAACTCACAGGAGATGGTGGGTGAAAAGAATTGCCTTGTTGAATAAAGTCATTTTATAGAAAACTTCTTTGCTTACTGTTTGTCTTACTATTGTAGAATTAAACCTAAAGTTTATACAAGAAAACGGCTTTTCCTTTCCCATGGTAATCAAACACCCAGACGGGTTAGATATGCGGTACGTATTTTGTTCAGCCTTCACGGGTTTCTGCAAATTTTCTCAGTCATTTTTCAAATTTCTAAGAGTAAGCTTATTAAAGCTCAGACTTCTCTGAATTTTACAACCATTGTAGGGTTCCACGGGAAGACTTTTCAGTAGAAGATGTCAAGAATTTTGTCGGTGAGCTTTTGAAATTATTTCAGAATGTTTACCAATTAGATGTGTGTAGTTTGAAACTGCAGATTATCAGAATCGACACATCGTGATCTCAGACCGATCCTTATGTTTATGATGGCTAGGAGCTCGAAGAATGGTGGATGTGATCGATGTCAACACTCAGCAAGCGTTAGAAATGACTTTACAACAGTGGGTGAAATATTTTACGAGTCCAGAGCGTGAGGATATCTATAATGTTATCAGCTTGGAGTTTAGCCACACGAAATTAGAAGATTTGGTCGAGCCTCCTAAAATGGTAAGCATTGAAATTTTTCCTTTTCATTTATGAGCCAAAGAGAATTGATTTTTTATTCAATTGATGCACCTCTTAAATTAAGGCCATTTTGTCATTACTTTCAGTTCTTATCGTGGTTTGAGTTTGTGTTTCGCTGAAGTGATATAATTTACATTATTGGTTGCTTGTTAGTTCTTAAATGTCACTAAAGTTAAGTAATTGTTGTTTTTTAATTTGAACGTGTTCTGTAGAGCTTCTTTCTTTTGAAAAAGTTGCATCTCGTGGTCGAGTTTCGCTGAATGGAGTGTACAGTGTCTTTGGCACGACCTTCTCGTGGTAACTAGTTGGTTTGGAACTAGCGAAAGCGATATAAACGCAGATTTCATTCGTCACTTCGCCCAGAATACTATTTTACCCTCAGAAATCGATCTAAGCTTGATGAAAAAGAACTAAAGAGGTTATTTTTTTAAGATGTCCAAGAACTGAGCCTTGTGGAAGCCCCCCTGATAACACGACTATGCCCCAACTTTCAGTACTAACCACACGCCCTCCGAAAACAAAATCTAAAACGGTGATGAAAATCCAAGTCTGATTTGTACTTGGTAAATTTGACTCCATTATGTATGTTGTTTTTCTACTGGAGCGATTGTGAGATCATTTTATTGAAGTATTTTAATTGGTGGCGAGGATCTTGTAACTAAGCCTGAAATCGTAAGGTTTTTGACTGGCTGTAGTCCATGAAACACTGCCACCACAAATTCAAGAAACCTTTTCGGTCTCGGTAAAGCAAACTGGCGAGTGAATTATAGCCGCCCTTTCAAAGAGATTACTTCTTACTAATTACTAATTGTTACTAGTTTCGGTCCAGAAGCAATTGTGCGAAGCTTCTCTTGACTTTTGGGTACGTTCCTTTGCTTGCAACCGCAAATGCGTCACCCCCTAGCAATCACTCTACAAGTTTTAAAATGACCGTGTGTGTTTACGTTTAATAGTCCCTTTCACGAGACCGTTACACATATTTATCCACATATTATTGGAGAATAAAGCCTGGTTCAGCTTTTTAGTACGTTTTTTTACATAGAAGATCAAATAAGTTTTAAATATCGGCAAAAAATGCAGCGTGGCTTGTGTTGCTTTAGTTATGTAAATATGGCGGCAGGCTCCGAGTTAGCTCTTCTCTAACACCGCACGAGATCAAACGAAAGTGAAATTTTAGCCCTAGAAAGTGCGCCGATTTTTAAATGTCATCCTTTGTACTGCATTTCTGATGTTTATCTTGATTTTCACCACAAGTTTTAGACTGGAAATAATCTGCGTGCGATTTTGAGCACGGTTGCTCTTCAATAAGAACTGGTTCAACACTGCTCCTGCAGGTTTCATAAAAAGTATTTTTAGTGGACACAGAATTGTCATGATCAAGGATATGATGAAGATTTTGTCATCGAGTTGCTTGACGTGGGAAATATAATTTGGCTAGGGAATGGGCCATTGCGAAGGCACAATTAAAAAAAGTACATTGGTGCGAGAGTTATTTGACTTAAAACTTATCGAATGACCGTGCTGTGTTCTGTAGTTTGGGTGTAACCGTCTCAGGTACTTGCATTCCTCACTGACCTTTAGAGGGTTCGTTTCGATGCCGAGTTGTGATACGCGTCGCTAAATATTTATCATATTGACAGAATTTACTCTCTTTTGTAATGGAGCAGCTTATAATATTTTATTACATAATATGAATTGAAATAGTCTCTTTTTTCAGTGAAATCGGTTCAAATAATTCTTTAATGGCTCATCTTTTCTTCCTTTAACTATTTCACCAACCAGCATCTTCAAGTTGATCAAAGTTGTTAGAAACGAAAGCTGAGAGTCGGTTCCTTGCAGAAAATATTCGTCCCACAAGAAATGAAACGTTTTGTTCAGCTCATTTTGTTAGATAGGATAAGGGGAAATCGTAATCAATTAAAAAAAGTAATGACAAGCACCAGAAACAAGCTGAAAATAATTGGGAGTAGTTTGAATTTCTTTGCCGTTCGCCAAGATTGAAGAATTTTTGTGTACTCTTCGGTCAATTCCACATAATGAATTGATAAAATCAACATAATATTCACTACTTCAAGCTGAAATACGACACGATGGTGAATAATTAATGTAAGCAGAAGATATTTCACGTCTTTCATTTTGCATTTACTGGCCTACCTATTCTGGGTTTGGTGAGAGATAGGAAACGTTTTCGCTCGTCAAGACCTTGTAACTCAACCAAGCAGTGGTAATATGTAGTTTTGCCCATGCACCTAGCTGGTTATTTTAGAATTATAATTTTGTACTTAGTTTTCTTTGCGTCTTTTCCTATGAAAACGCAAAAGTAAGGTTATCCTGCTCCCAGATATGACTGTGGATTTTTGAAATTCTGGTGGGGATTCTAAATGATTCAATTTCAGATTATGGAATTCTTATATTTCCTCCATTTCTATCTCTCCCTGTAAATTTTTTTTTTGTTTTTTGTTTTTTTTCGTTTTAGTTTCCCACCGCGAAACCAACCATTGGCGTTGAACGGTCATAGGAATTGTAGCTTTTTCTCTGTGAATGGAGGTTGAAGTTCACACAAATGTGCTTTAAAACATGTATTGGTATCCGTCTTTTAATTTTAGCACAGCATGCTTAGTTTATTTTATACTTAATCTGAAAAGTTCGTAGTCTCTTTTATAAAAAGATATACGATTTCTTTCAGGTTCGTGAAATGGACTGGGTGAATGTCGTGTGGCCCCAACATCTCATTGAGCAACAGAGAGATTCAACAAATTCTTTAGCAGATATGAAGTATCCTAAAGTTAGAAAGTAAGTTTTTAAATTAAGGACTATTAATAACTCCTTGATATGTGGTCTGCAGACGAGTTATGTGCATGCACACCGGCGCTTATAAATTTGATTTGGCGGATTAGATCGATCTGAATCAGACCAATTTTTTCACTGAAATTGTCTGTTGTCCATACGCAAGTGACTATCATTCGTGATGAAAATATAGCACGTGCTCAATTGCATGATCATTTCTAACATAAATATACTGAACGTGAAAATTATTCACATCAATGAAATAACGATTTGATTTCTTTGATTCTTGTTCGTCTCAGGCGACGTTTGAAGATGGCTTTCGAACTTTTTAAATCTTAATAATGTGAACTATTTAATTAAACTTAGAGTTTTCTTTTGGAAGCTGAAGCTTTTGGACAAAATCAGTATTGAGTCCAGGCTGCCTAACTACTCTCAGCTGGGTTCGAGTGTGGTCACCACGCGCTGAACAGATTAAAGTACACAGTCGTTTGAGATTTTCTTTAAACACGAAACACTGCTTAATCGCAGTTATTTTAAAGTGTAGTAAAAACAATTCTCCAAATCAGTCAAGTTAGAGACAAAACTCAAGCGCTCTTGCAACTGAACAAGATGAATATATTCAAATATCTGCGATCAACATGTATTGAATTTGTGCGCTCCATGTTTACTTTCGAAATGTGATTTTGTGTAACTCATAGGGTAACCGTTGGACTCTTTAGTGTTGTTCATTGTATGGTATTTAAAATATTGTTCAAGGAATAACACCTTGCCGTCGAAGCAGGTATTGAAGGACGAGCGTTTTCCGTTGAAATCGCTACGAAACGGCGGAAAACAAAGAACGAAATTCATTTTGAATTCAATCTGCATTCCCTGGTGAAATTTTTGCATTTCTTTCCCCTTTCAAATGCTAAAAAAGAGAGGAAAAATCTTCATATAGCGTTCTTAGTTATGAATAGCATTGAGAAAATCTCTTTCGAGACTCTTCGCTTAATTTTGCTCTTCAATTTCGGGTAGAAATCCCATGTTGCAAGATTGCTTTATTGCGTGACTCTCAGGGAACGATAAACAAACTTCTGTTTCATCAACAGTGAACAGCAAGTTATTTTGTAACACGTTTCAGTCGCTTAAATCCCTTTCAGATGTTACTGTCAAACTGCTGGGGAATGCGTTTTTGACAGTTGGGCTTGTTCGTCGTGAATAACTTTTTTGTGGTTAGGCTTGTTCATGTTTTCTCTGCTTATGTGGTTATGGTCGACTGAGCAAACCTTTACTGCGTTTTCGTGTCGTCTTCGTTTTGCTTTAGTTCGACAAGGTGAGACTTTCCTTCGGTTCAAGCGCGTTGTAGATTGGCTGTTTGAGCGATTACGTCGGTAGGGAAGCGATTTTTAAGCCGAAAAGGATGGACTGTCTACTCCAAAAGGCGAAGATAGACAAGTAGTTTCTTTACCTCAACTCTAATTGCTAATTCACTCCGCTGTATGCTTAGGAAAGATCACTGGAAACTGGATGCAAAATTTCATTTTTACGAATCAAGAACGGCAAAAAACACTTCACGGAAGTATTATTTAAAAGCATGAATTTCAACTCTTTGCATTCTGGTTCTGTGTTTTGTCAGTCTTTTAAAACGATTTCACCATAACAACAGACTCAAGTAGTTTGAACTTTGAGAGAAACGAAGGGTTCAAATGTTAAAAAAAATTCCACTATAGTCAATTGCTTTTTTAGAGGAGATAACTCCAATATTCTTCAAAAAGTACAATTTCTTTAAGCGAAGATATAAATTTTAACAGCGCCTAAGAGGAATAAAATGTGCAGCTTTGTGGTAAGAACACTCACTGTTCCGAATCAATACAGTGTGCTTTTGTTCAGCTGTAAACACAATTAGCACAACCTTTTCAGAACTCCACTTGGTGAACTTGTGTCTTAAAATTTGTTCATGTATTCTTCGACAGTTTAATCATGCTTATGTGTCAGGAGAAGGTTGGGAAATTATTTGAAAAAAACCGGTCCCTCCTGAAAATATTATGAAAATATTATGATCTCAGTGATTATTTTGATAAATGGAAAAAAATAAATCTCACAAGAATCTGATGTAGACAACAGATTTTATCAGTTAATTGTTTGGTGTATTTGTTGTTTTGTGTATTTGTAGTTCGGTTCGACTTTTTGAAGGGTAAGTCCCTCTTCCAACCAACAAAGTAAACCTGTAGGCAGGCAAGGGAAATCTTTATTTTGTTGTGTATAAATATAACTTTGAAAATCTTCCTTCCTGATCGACGAAACATTTTCTTGTCCGGCAATACGGTCATTTGTTCTGCCCTCTCATTATTCGAGAGAATATTTCACTAGGCTTATTGTTCCTTCCTGTGATTGCTGTGATAAAAAACCTATCAATGATATTACTTTTAAAAAGTGAAAACCGCTTTACAAAGCGAACAGTTTGATACACGAGTAGTGAAGGAAGAGACCAGAAAAAGCACAGAATGACAAGTAATTCGACAATAAACAGGTAGTTGTCATTTTCGTGCGTTAAAAATGTAGTCCCATTATCTAGACTTTCTAGAATGTTGTCTTTTCTCAATGGCGAACCAGATTGCAAAATTATCCCGACACGTTTGGGTGTCTGTTTTACCAAATGAACCATTTTGTGCACGAAGGTGGCAACTACCTTCTGGTAATCTTTGATTTTGGTTGGTTTGGTGAGAAGTTGCAACAAAAGCATGTCACAGCTGATGTTCAAACAGTTAATTGTTGTTTGTTTCTTTGAGAATAGCTCTCTCTTAAAGCCCACGCTAATATCCAAGTCTTAAAATAGCCAACAAACCATCCTACCTCTGTTAATGCCCCCATCAAAGAAGCAATTCACTAACTGGTGCTTTATAAAAACTTGTTTACCCCGCCATAAGTTATCATGTAGAGTTGATATTTCAGATCAGACTGCCTTTTTTTACGTCAACATTAGAAATCAATTGAAAAATGCCTCAGCGCAATTATTATAAATGTTCACAATACCTTCATTTAGCAAATCACAGAAAATTTTTGATGTCTGTGAATCGACTGAGATGGCGTAATTATTTGTCTCTAGGATAACCATGAATAATTATTCTCAGGGTTCTGCATAGAAAGAACAAAAGATGTTTGAACACTTTCAAAAAGCAAACCGTTAACTTCCCTTGCAGAATTAATTAAATGGCGCTTTGCGTGCCCTTTTCTTTGACCGATTCAGATTTTATTTTCATTTCAGCAGACGTAAATTTAGCCATGCCGCAAGTATTCACTTTCACGTGTTGCGCAATCCTCGAAACCTTTGTCTGGCATTGTTGAGAATCGAAGCTTCTCGAGGAATCCTGCAAGAATCTTAATAAGCAAAGTCACAGTGAAACCTGTATTTCAGCGCTCTTGTGTTCAGGTGACACGTCCATTGAAAGGACACAAACTTAAGTCCCGGCCGAAAAAAACATGCGCGGACACTTCTCTTCAATCAGTACCTTGTTAATATGTCTCAAAAGAGATATTAAACCCTCAATTATGAAACAAGAATTGTCAACAACAGAAATCCCCCCACGCGCCGTACAGCTATGGAGCAAAAATCGTTTCTGATAGAGGGCCATTTGTGTGGAACTGCTGACTACCCAAAAACGGAGTCTTTCAAACATAGCAGCTGAAGGAATCACTGGCTAGAATGTCGTCCTAGTTTCTGACTCATTTTCAGTAGAAATTAACCCATTTTAGAGTTTTCTGTGGCAGTTTACATCTTTTTTGTGATAGTTTTACATATGAATCATAGGATAATTTCGTTTCAATAAAAGTAATGCATTGTATCTTCAGAGGATGCTTCACCTATTCGTGAGAGTTTCTTTGGAATAGAGGTTACGCTTTATTTGGGTTTAACTTGGAAGGCCTTTCTCTTACATTACTGAAGGTGTTTAGCTCACTTTCTTGTCTAAAAGTGACCCTTTTTTTTTCCCTTAATCAGGTACGTGTTGATGAGTGTTGGTGGCTGCTACACCGACTTTCACATAGACTTCGGTGGCACCTCAGTGTGGTACCACATAATGAGAGGCAGGAAGGTCAGCTATTTTGGTTGTTACACTTAAAACCTATGTGCTCTGCTTAAAACCAAAGGAAAATATCTCAGTGGGCCTTTGAGAAATCAGAAGAGGAAAATGAGATGAATTAATTTGATTGAATGAATTTGGTTTTGGTTCCTTATCTGCTTGCTTGGGAGTGGGGCGAGGGTTTTCTTAGACCAATCTTGAGGTGTAGCCAAGCAAATCCAATTCAGTCTGGGAGTACTTTGTACTATCCATTCAACATTTCTCCAAATGTCTTTAAAGCGTGACTTTGCACATCATGGTGATGTGCCAGTGTTCATGAGTGTTGAGTCCTCATCTGGATCTTTGGTGAGACTTGTCACGTAGTTTTAAAGAATTACATGACAGATCTGCCTTGTCACTTAACACTTCTCTTCGTGTCGTGGAAGGAAGCTTATCTCATAGAGCGTTACCCGTAGAGTATCTTGCGTGTTATGCTAGCAAGACGAAAACATGCCCACTTTGTGCAAGACTTTTTTGCCTTTGATATTAACAATACCAACCGAAACATCCTTTGAACCATGTGTATGTATTTCTTCGAACGGGTTAATAATAGTAATACACTCTTACGTTGCAGGTTTTCTGGCTAATTCCACCCACTGAGAAGAATCTCCATTTGTACGAACAGTGGGTGCTATCTGGAAAACAACAAAATGTTTTCTTTGGTGATCAAGTGGAGAAATGTTGCCGCACTTATTTGGAGAAAGGAGATACGTTCTTGATTCCCACAGGTGAGAAGGAAAACACCACAAGGGGGTAAGAGAAAATGAGTCTCAAGTCATAATTTGGTATACGAAAATTCGATTTGGGTGTTTCTTTTTTGTTGTTGTTCAGTAGCTCTTTTACTCTTTTATTTTATTTGTGACACAAACCCTTTGATCCCCAAGAATGACTCGCATCTAACATGTCCTCACAAAATCCCACCTGAATCACACCTCAGGGTCACCAGAATAAAGCAAATAACCACCAACTGAAGAAGCTCTTGAATGTTGAACAAATTCTCCTTGTCAGCTTCTTAGGAAATGTCTAGAGGACAGTATGGAGAATATGCATATTGATGCAAGGGTGTGTAGGGTTAGCCTAAGATTTTTATTGGAAGAAACTTTTTAAGTCTACAGTTATGGGGGTCAATAACACTGCAATTTCTACCTGTCATACGAATGGATTATAGGCTGTTCAAATACAAAAGGAGGCCTACCCCCCCCCCCCAAGATAATTTGGTTTTATCAAGCGAGTTGATAATGTAAATTGGCTACCGTAAAGAGTTTATACAGTGGGCGATTTACATTATCAACTCAGTTGATGAAACTTAATTACCTTGTAATACCCCTCACTGATGCAGCACAACACTTCCTTTAATAACTTACCCCTTCCACTCCCAGTAGGCTCACTTTTCTTTCCCTATGCGGAATTAAGGTTACAGAGTGTTAGTTGGTCAGTCGGTCGGTCAGTCGGTCGGTGATGAATTAAGGAGAGGGACTTGATAGAACCAGGTGGTAGAATCCACCTGAAGATAATTAATGGTAATATGAAGGAGAAAACTCTGATTCGGTTTGTAATCTTACGAGTGATTTAACAAGAGAGGGAGCTAACAGTGAACTTGCATTATGAACAAACCGTGATGCAGCTCTTCAAGGAATGGAACGCTTGAGGCGATAGTGAATCGCGTTTTATGTTGTTTCCTTCTCAGATGATACAAGCTTGACTTATGAAACTTAAAGCTTGCTCACCAAGCTTGACTTATGATCACTTTGTGATGTGTTTAGGGTGGATTCATGCCGTGTTTACCCCTGAGGACTCGCTTGTATTCGGCGGGAATTTTGTGCACAGTTATAACATCCCGGGACAAATTAAAATCAGTCAGATCGAAGACAATACCAAGGTGAGTGTAAATCTGTTGTTTATCTTAAAATGATATTCCTCACTCCTCCCGGGTCCATTTGTCCTGCTCTGCTGCCTTGGAGGCAGGTGGTATCGAGATGGAACAGAGCGAGAGAATTATAGAATGAGAACTTTCGTCATTGGGGTGGTGCCGCTATCAAAAACAATACATCATGGTGGTTTGTGTCCATGTTCAAAAACAACAAATTTCCTTTTCTAAGCTCCTTGTTGTAAAATTCTAAGTAGACTTTAAACCACTCCTTGTTTAGTGGCATTCCCTCATATTTATTACATGAGAGATTCGCCAGCCTTTTAATTAAGGATGTAAAAACTAAGTCCAGGATACTGGTCATTATATATGGCTTAGAGAGAAGAAAGCGTCTTCACATGGAAGGAAATCTGACCATGTTGAAATTTACCCAATTGTGGGAGCCCCACATTGAAAAACTCTCAAATCTGAAAGATTCCTATTAAATCAGTAAGCAAAGAAATAAATTGGAAAGAGTAATCTGGATTACTTACAACTTGGAGCTCCGAGCTTAGGTAACAGGGGTCAAAAGAAGTTTATTTATGTAGTTTGTATCAATGTCGAGTGGCCCTTGACAATCAGCGAAATATGTCATGTATTTTCCTTTTAATGCATTTTTACTGTACCGATGTCTTCAGTAGTTACTTTAGAATCAATTCGATTCAATAGTTTTTAACAAAGAACCTTTGAAAAGCTGCTATAGGATAACAGACTTCTTTTACGCAGGGAAAGCAGTTCTAGTCGTCGATAACTGATAGTTATTTATTTTTTGTGTGTGTGTCGCTTTTTCGGTTTTGCAAGCTTTTAAGACCGCCATAAAGTGATATTAACGCCCTGATAAGTGTTTCAGTGTAAGGAAAAAAAACACCTTGATATGAGGATAAGGCATCAGCCAACTGTAAATTAAAAACTCAAGTTATCGATAAAGCTGGCTTGCATAATTGGTACAACTTGTTACTCTTTCTACAGGTCCCTCTGAAGTTCCGGTACCCGTTTCTACCTCAAATCATGTGGTACGCCGCTGACAAGTATGTCCGATTGTTGGAACAAAATAAAAAAGAACTAGGTTTGAAATCGCCCATCAAAACCGATAGCAAAGAAGTTACTTCCGCTTCAAAGAAAAAAGACGCATCTGGCTTGAAAGGGAAAACTTCTGGTAAACGAACAAGCAAGAAGGATCCACGAGAAGTGGACGAGAAAGCTAGTAATGGCACACATGGAGAAAATGATGAGGACGACGCAACAGAGACTACAGGGCGTAGGAGATCAAGCCGGGTCGCGCGAAACGAGGCCATCGCCAAGCAAGCTCAGGAGAACGCAGAGAAGAAGACCAGTACGAAAGGTAAAGAAGAGGAACCTGATACAGAGGAAGGGAAGAAAAAGAGGGGGAATCCTAAGCGACAAGCTAAGGACAAAGAGGTGAAGGTGGAAGTGAATGGGGAAACTCACGATGAAGAAGACGACAAAGAGAAGACTGAGGGTGAAGAGAATGAAGAAGATAACAAGACTCCTTGGAGTCGGGTGTATCTTACACGATTTGAAGTTGATGGGCTGACTAAGCTGATAGAAAGACTGAGGGATTGGCCTCAAGCTCAAAAGAATGTTCCTAAGACTTTAGAGGACCCCGAGGGAGTGTTGCAGAGATTAGAGGTTTGTGCAACGTCAATCTAAAAAATATTGTTTTCAATGAAATGCCTATTTTTAAGCCATGACAATAAACATTAGATGTCACTTAAGTTCTCTCTCTTAGCTTGATATTAGCTTGTATGGGTAGAGCGTTTTTTACAGAGTAATACCATTTCTCCATTTAGGACCTTCTTGAATTACATAGGGACGATGACCCTGAGCTTGCAACTTCAGGGTTGCAACATCTGTTGCAGATTGACAAACCAGTAGTGGTAAGTAGGAATTGTGTCGTATGTGATCCAGCACCGTATAGGTTTTGCCTTGCTTAGCACTTTAGGGATCATTGCTAGCATCTGGGCAACTGCGCACTTACCCCTCCCCTCATTCAACAAGCTTGTCATCATTCGACTGTTGTTGGCTTAGGGAAGGGGTAGGTGTGCAATCACGTGCATCAGTTTGTACTGGTAGAGACATAAATATGTTTTGTTTCTGTTTTAGAAAAAACCTGTAGCAAGGAAGCAAGGTCCTAGGGGACCGATGCTAGGTACAAAAGTCGGCCCAGGAATCAGACGCCGGCGCACTCGCTGCGGGCAGTGTGAAAATTGTCAACGAGAGGACTGTGGCGAGTGCCGTACATGTAAAGATATGAAGAAATTTGGAGGGGCAGGAAGGATGAAGCAATCGTGTCTTCTTAGAGCGTGCACTGACGTATGTCAAGTTTTAGTTATTTTTGATTAAGCGTACTAAAGTTTACTACCTTTAAACCCCGGGTAGCACTTTTGTACCAAACAGGTCATCGAATTTGACTCGGTGAACTTATGGTTAGCAGTTCAAGGTAGGAACTGGAAGGTTTGAGTTCGAGCTCTGTGAAGGCTTACTGTGGTGTATCTGTGGGCAAGAAAGACAGTTTACTCTAACATTACCCCTTTCCACTTCATTGTATGAATGTGTCTAGGAAGGAGAAACCTGGTAAAATGCAAGGGTTACCTTGTGATGGACTCGCATCTCATCTGGGAGGACATGCAAAAACTCGTAGTCGCTTCTTGCCACCTTAACTGGGACACGCGCCTGCATCTATTGAAATAGGCTCGTGGTAGAGGATTGGAAAGTTATTGTCTAGTTGTTCTCTTTTCAGCCTAACCTGCCCACTTGTGTGAAGTGTTTAATGTGCAATCAGGTCAACACGGAGGATAATCCGCTCATGGAGTGTCGTTTCTGTGGTGAGATCGTTCACCCGCCTTGTCTGAAAGACATCAAAGGGCTTTGTAAGATTGTTACTGAGATCAATAACTGTTGGGAGTGTCCTAAGTGTTGCAAAGATGCAACGGTAAGTACTGATTTCAAAGTCTGCAAACTAAGAGTTTGATGAGCGATTTTCTTTGAGTGTCACTTGAACATTGTAGAGACTGCTTTTTTTCTTTCTTTACTTTGCGGAATGAGTTGTTTAGATGACGCCCGTTTTAATTAATCATCTAGATTCTTGTAAATTCCGTGAATGATTCTTCTTTCACTTCTCTGTCTCTCCGTCTCTTTGTTCTTTTACGTTGACTCTTCTTTTCCAGTTTGTCTGATTTGATGGATCGGTCGGTCAGTTTGTCGGATGATACGTGTTCGCTCGTTTGGGAACATCCGTTCTTTACAATCAGATAATAGTTGGTCATATATTGTATGACCTCTCAGTAGTATATTATATCTCTCATAGGCGACGTCTGTCGATGATCTTCCAAGTATTCCAGCAAAGAAGAGAAAGGTAGTGTGAATTTGTACTGCTTAATAACCCTTTGACTCATAACAGTGATTAGCATCTAATTTCTCCTTACGCCAATTACGCTCACGAGAATATTGCGAATGATCAACAACTATTAACCCTTCCCACCCTAACATCAGTAAAGTTATTCTCCATACATTCCCTAAGGTGCTGTCAAGGAAAATTTGTGTAAAAAGCTGCTTTAGCTGCTGATAGTTTTCTTTATTCTAGTGACATTACTGCATGATTCAGGGGTGATAATGTAAGGAGAAATTAGATGCTAAGCACTCTAAGGGGTTAAAGGGTTTAACAAATTCTCCTTGTGGGCACCTTTTGAAATGTATAGAGATCAGTATGGAGAATATGCATACTGATGTTGTGGTGTAAAGGGTTAAAAGGAAAAAGGTAGCACGACTGCGAGGAGATACTAAGGAGATTGTTCGTTATAATTCACGGAAACTGTTCTTAAGAGAAACAACACAAATCAAAAGAAGTCAACATACATGAAAATAAGGTTGTAGCTAACAGAAGTTTTATTTTCGAATTCTTGTAATATATCTATATATTTACTTTTTTTGTCTATAGGCAAGTCCAATCAAAGAGTCTGCTAAAAAGGTACAGTAAATATTTCTTTGGCGCTAGTCAAATCGCTACATGCACAGGGTTTCTATGAGCTTGGCTAACTTCTCAACGGAAGTTAATTGAAGGGATGCGCGTAATGAGTCCTTAGATAAATTTTGATGCGACATATACTTCTCTGTTTCATTAGAAAGTAGGGAACAACTTGGAAGGAAAAATATTTGTCTAGCAGAAGTTTCTGAATGTTTTTTTCCGTGCACCCTTCAATTAAACTTGTCTAGACCATTTTGTTTATGGGAAACAAGGCTGATCGCCCCCTTAAAGCCTTGTTACACATGATGCAATTTGCTCAGCTTTTTTATTTTTCTGTTGGCTGTAACATGTCAAAACAATTGTGCACGATTTCCATTTCCTAAGACTTGCTTCTACGCAATTGTACGTCGCCAACTGTTACTAAACCTTGGCGAGACCCCTCTTCATCAGATGTTGTTACATGTGTGACAAATATCAATGAAACTAGTGCAGCAATGAAACTTACAGCCACTTTTACTGTACAAGTTACCTTGTGAAAGAGAGCATAGGCTCTTTTACTTCCACTAAATTTTATAAGTGATTTTTCTTACCTGCTGCCATATTAGCATTCCTGGTGGTCTTTTTTAATGGTAATTTGGTGTCGAATCTTGACAATACATATGAACTGATTTGGTTTTCTATTCCCTCTATCTGTCTACCTCGAGATGTATCAATGCAAGAAGACATTAGCTCACGTTCGTATTCTCTTGATTGATAATTTAAGGATAAGTAGCATGCATTTAAAAAACAAAAACAAAACAAAAATTCAGAAAAGCGCTGTTCAAACTAATTGCTGCTTTGACATCGTTTCCATGACCCAAGGGCCCTTTTTGGTTCTTCGCTGTAGTGTGCTCCAACACTTAGTAGAGAGGGCGTTATGGCTCTCTCTAAAGTTCCATTCTACGCCGAATTACATGCACATGAATATGAAGGTAACGGACTAACGCCCAGTATGCGGTTGAGTCGCAATCGTTAAGAGTCTTCCTCTATATAAAATTTATTAAGTTCTTTAAATTTGATTGAAGCTCGCAAGGGCTATATAGTCGTCCGTACTTGTCTCTCTTTTACGTGGAAACCCTTGTAATCGTCGTAGAGTAATGTTTCGGTTGTAATTTTTTGCTTTGTCGTCATCTCATTTGTCATCTAATCCATCCTGTGGAGTAAACCTTGAAATTGTAAAACGCGCCAGTTGTCATTTTGGGATGTCTACTCATCGTCCGAACTAGACTATTATTATCGGTCGCCGAGTCGCTGCACTGCGTCTCTTTCTGTGGTCCGTCGGCTTCCACGAGAAGGGGTCTAGTACGTTCGGCTAGGATTTGAAATGAAGGTTATAAAATCGTCCAATAACTCACTGTAAAACTCGTTTCCTAATCGACAGGATGACCGAGCTCCAAAAGAGAAAATCAGAAAGGTGCCTTTAAGTATGTGTATCATTTTCATTTCGTTTTTGTGTTTGTCTGATCAGTGAGACATGAATTCGTTTTTTAATTGATGGCTCTCAGGCCATTAGACATGTCCATCAAGCCGAACCTTCACCAAGTTTGATGACCCCTTCTCAGGGGCCGTGAATGTAACTTTTTGAAGTTTGAAAATCGCTCGCATTAACCTTCCAAGTACTCATGTGCACACGTTAAAACTTCTTTTGTTTTCTTTCAGAGGAGCAAAATGGAGAGCGAGTCCTCAGACGGAGAAAGTGACGAGTTTTCTGTGAATGTTTCCGATGAAGTGACTTCACGGCCCCGCCGTCCTGTTGTAGTACCCAGACCTCCACCTGGCCCTCCGCCAGAAGTACATCCTAAACTGGTGGTTCGTCCTTGCCCCGTCTCTCCTCCTCCTCAGTCTTTCCCGCTGGACAGTGGTCAAAGTCACGTGATGGACTGTCAGCTCTGGCTTTCAGTGTTTAGCTTTCTCTCCCAACCCGAGCTCTGTCTGTGTATGCGCGTATGTCGCACCTGGAACCGCTGGTGTATGGATCGCCGTCTCTGGTCAGTGATCGATTTATCAGAAAAGAAAGTTGTGACCCCTTCGGCCCTGAGGGGGATTGTACGGCGCCAACCTTCAACTCTAAACCTGAGCTGGACAAACGTTACTTTTAAGCAACTGCAATGGCTCCTGAACCGTCTGCCGAGAATAAGAGAGCTTTATCTGAGTGGCACAACGGAAGCGACGGCGTATGCGCTTTCCACTGTCATCTGCCCTCGTTTGAAAGTCCTAGGGCTGAGCTGGTCCGTAGGAATCACTGACTCACTGATGAAAGAACTTATTTTACCTGTTTCTGACTCACTTACGGCTCCAGGGGACAACAAAAGCCCACTTCTAAGATTATCCACTCTCTTTCTTTCCGGTAGTGACATCACTGGTTCGACTCTTCGTTTGCTGGTGCAACATTGCCTTGACTTGAAGAAGCTGGACCTGAGTTTCTGTCCCGGAATAACTGATCAAGATATTGAAAGTGTCTGTGGACAGGCATCGATAAATGAATTTCTTCTGAGTGGCTGCGCTAAGCTGTCTGATAAGTGCTTGTCCTTTTTGAGGCTCTTTCCGTCGCTTATCCGTCTTGACTTGCGCTCTTGTAATGGGGTCACTTCCGATGCCGTTCAAGAGTTTGTAAAAACTCGCAAGGATTTGCTGAAAATTCTGGAAGGAAAACTCATTGTAAATATATAAATACGACTGGCTGTTATGCCCTGCATTGGCCTAACCTCTGCTTGGTCTAACTCAAAACCCAAGAACGTTATCTTCAGATACACCAACCTTCGCACGCCCATTCGTATCGTTCCTAAGCATTCATTCCTACGTTTTCTTTGTTGGTTGTGTGTTTTTAGTATCACTGACATTTTCACTCATTAAGTTCAGTTCGACGTAGGAGGGGTTATATTACTGTAAGATGAAGACGGAGGGGTTGACCGAGGGTACAACGATCTTGGCGAATTTTTTTCTGTTTTGTTTTGTTTTATTCGTTAGCACAACAATTTGTTCAACCTAATTATTTTACTCCGAATTTTTCCTCTCAAAGCATTTTATTTTCCTTGTACTGTAGCTTGTGTACCAGCCTGTCGTTATGCGTCCATTTTATTTTCACAATGCCGGACTCATGTAAACACAGGCTATCTTTCGTCGAGAAAAACGTCCACCTCAATATTCAACTCTTACTCCTACCGAAAGTTTGCCACACGCTTATAAGTTAAGGAGAATTACAAAGAATGTTTTTGTGCCTGGGAGCTTTTTCATCATCGCAAATGTTTAGGCTCAGTCATGTAATTTTGCTTATTTCTTTTAATTTTGTTTGTTTTTTTGTTTTGCTTTTTCATGAAACTCGCACAACTTTTAGTGGTTTATAAAATATCGAATTGTTACCCCTTGAACTTAAAAGAAGGTGGTTGGCTGTATTTTGAGCCTTTTCAGTAGAAAAAAGACAGTTTCGGATAGTTGACAATAGTTAGGTAAACTAATACTGTTTGAGATTGAACCATACTCTTTGTCGCTTTTTTTATATCCAGCAGAAACAAACGTCAAACATCAAAACTAAGAGAGCAATAGTTCAGAGATGATCAGCATTAATTGGATCTTCTTTGAAATTGTTTGAGACAACTGCTTCAAAAGTGGGACATATTGAGAAATAGCAAATGAACACCAGACAACTGCATTCATCTTTTTAGCTTTGTTTTCCTAGGTGCCTATTCTTAGAGTTTTCTCTCCTCCACTGCCATGTTAGCTTGCACAATAAGTTCTTCGTCCAACAACAGCTTCATAGTAGTGGAGCCATCAGAGAGGGATAGGTGTTCGACACATTTAACGAACGTTCTAACTCCTTTTAGTTCGTGATCACTGGAAAATATTGAAATGAAACTAACAAGCTCACGCATTTTTATCTTTTTGTAGTTTGATTACAATGTATTCCTCGTTCTATGCGGGTCTGATGACGATTGTTAAGGTTTTGTTATTTAAAAGAAAAAATACGATGGACTCGTAAGACATGCAGTTACCTAAATCCTAATGCATTTTGACCAGCTTTGTTAACAATTTTTTGAAAATGATTGTATAGTTTTAATGACAGCATTTTTTACCAGGTTACACATATAAAGTTACAATGAATTATTAAACTATAGGAATTGCGGTAAGGTTAGAAGTTTGGTTTGATGACAGTTGTACCTTGATTGAAGGAGGTTTCGCGCAAATGCAAATTGGTTAGAGAACGTCCTTCGTCACGCGAACCAACTCAAGCCCCCCTCGTCTTTTTTATTCCACAACAATTATCGGGCCTCGTATCACTAACAAAACGCCTTGAACAGCCTACGACGAATTTATCGAGCCATTATCATCAGTACGTCCCTGTCTTATTCAGTTGCGAACTTTCACGTGGGAGTGGATTGCAAATCAGCGTTAGCCGGCTGAAACCATTCGTGAGATCCTGTGCACGACTGACATTCGTGTCACTTTCAAGCTTTGGCCTCCTGCGCCGTTCCGAACGTTTGTCATTCATAAGAGCAAATTCGGGGTGTGTGGTTTGTTTTTTCATGGAGAATGTAGTTATGCGCTTTGAGTAAGCACTGAAAGTACTCTAGCCTTTGGAGTGAGCACTGATTCCCGGCTTATGGCACATGTGGAATGATTCGGAGAGGTGCTCTTCTACTTCCGGTGTCGCTCCTCATAATTAATCTTTAAATATGCATTAGTCCCTAATCCAATAACCGTAACATCTTTGGAGTTTGGGTGTTTCGATCATCGATTATTAGTCGATTAATGTTCTTTTTGGAAACTTACACGTAGGAATATACCACATTCAAGTCACAATTACAGCAAATCTGAAAAACGTAGTTCATCGTAGCTAAGTGTTGCACACCTCCTGCCGGGTCTAAGAGAACCTAAAGAGTTGTCTAGACGTTACTCAATTGAATTGAAAACCTAAACTTACCTATCGGTCCTCGTGATGTGATGTATCGCTGAAACGACTGAAAAAAATAATATTACATGGTCACGGATTCCGTTCACCGTAAACTCCATTAGGTCCTTTCATCACTGCTCATAGATCGCTAGTTATCACCTTTCAGTTTATTATCTCTTGCCTCCTATTACATCTATTTTTACGCTCTACAGAATCGAATCTTTCCCTTCAACGAACCGTCTACGGGTCACAATCGGCTGATTACCTGCCACGGCGCCTAGGAAGGTGTTTGAAAATGAAAATATGGCGAATCGCTCCCGATTAGCAATTTAAGGACATAGCCGACAATATTTTTTTTCTTTTCTAAGAAATACTAATCCTGTCACTAAGGCCCTAAGAAGTCAGAAATACATCAAAACATGCCCAATTATGTTGCCTCATTGGTCAAATTTTGAGTGATTTTAAGATTCTCTTCCACTTGAGGCGGCTTGAAGTGGTTTCGTTTAAACTTTTCTTTCTTCCGTAATTTTTCGCTATCTCCAAGTCTCGCCATGGATATCAAAACCCTACTAAACAATCTTCATGAAGAGGTCTCCTGTTCTGTGTGTATGAACACATTCAATGATCCGAAAACGCTGCCATGTTTACATGCCTTTTGCCTGCATTGTTTGAACGAGATTCTTCGAACGAGTGGCCGCCACGATATCATCGCATGCCCTGAATGTTGGAAAGAGATTCAAGTTCCTAGAAGTGGAAATCTTGAGGATCTTCCAACTAACTTTCGCATCAACAGTCTCCTTGACGTGTTGGCCATCAAAGAGTGCAGTGCTACTGGAGTTAAGTGTGGAAATTGCGAAGAGAGCAGCTCCCAAAGCTTTTACTGCTTCCAATGTTGTGCTTTCTGGTGCGAGGCTAACTGCATCAGTCTTCACAATGGAATAAAAGCGAATAAGGAACACTGTGTATTAGCGCTCAAAGACTTTAAAGACCAAGATTTTGAAAATGTTTTGAAGCGACCGGTATTTTGTCGCAACCGTGGCCACGAAAGTAAGGAATTGGAGTTTTTCTGCAAAGACTGCCGTGTTGCAATTTGCCATTCGTGTGTTGCCACTACTCATGACCGTCACGCTAAGATGCTATTGGAAGAAGCTGCAAATGAACAAAAATTACAAGCAATGTCTGCGATTGAAAATCGGAAGAAAACAGCATTGAAGAAGAGGCGAAAAATTGCCCAACTTCACTCGGATTTTGCCAAAATTCAAGAACATGTCGCCAGTGTAAAGAAAGGCGTGCAACAGTTTGTCGACAATATGATGGCTGTTATCGAGGCACAAAAGCAAGAAACCTTTGATGACTTAGACAATAGAGCTGCAGAGTCCATGCATCGCCTGAGGATACAAAGAGGTGAGATTGAAAAACAAGTGAAAATAACTGAAACAGGCATCGAAGCTGCTGAGGCAATTCTGCAACGGAATATTAGCGCTGAAATCATGCAGTCAAACAAAATTATAGAAGAAACATTTCAGTGTCAAGTTGAGTCAGCCTATCCTCCCATTGGCAATCAAAGCATTGCAGATTTTGGATTTGTGAGAAATCAACGATTGTTTGATCATGTATGGACTAATAGAATTGGCTTTGTGAAAGTTCTACCGACAAGTCCAACTGAGTCGAGCGGCTTCGGAAAAGGAATCAGTGAACCGACCACTGGACTAGAAGCTAACATAATGTTGACAACAAGAAATGCTAAAGGGGAACAGTGTTATGAAGAACGTGACTATGTAACAGTGGAGATAAAAAATCAGGAAGGCCATGACTGTGCAACGGAGACTCGAGTCCTGGATAACAAAGATGGTTGCTACAAGATCAGCTATTTTGCTAAAGAAACCGGAAAATGCCGTGTGTCTGTGAAGGTCAATGGAGAGCACATTCGTGACAGTCCCTTTGCGGCTGAAGTAAAACCCAGACAGTTAAGACCCGTGTTATCCTTCGGAAAATATGGTGCGGCCAAGGAAGATTTTAGATAACCCTGGGGAATAGTAGTAAACAAACGCGATGAAATTGCAGTCGCTGGCAATGGTAACAACAGGGTCCAGGTATTCAGTAGTGATGGAACTTACTTAAGATCATTTGGGTCTAAGGGGGATAAAGAGGGAGAGTCTAACTCGCCTACAGGGATTGCAATCGATAATGAAAACGGAATCGTTTTCATAGCAGATACAGAGAACCACCGAATTCAATTTTTCAGTGGGCAGGGAGAGTTTCTGAACAATTTTGGTGAAAAGGGAAATCTTAATCACCAACTCGAGTTTCCCCACGGGTTATCTTTCGGTAGTGACGGAAATTGTATTGTGGCTGATACCGGAAATAAGAAAATTAAATTATTTTCCCGTACCGGCCAGTTTCTCCGTAGTATAGGCTCCGAGGGTTCTTTCACAGTACCCATTCACTGTATCCAGTATAAGGAATATCTTATAGCATCAGACTTTAATGAACACTGTATCAAAGTTTTTGACAAAGCTGGACATTTTCTGTACAAATTTGGAAAGTATGGAACAGGGGACGGGGAGTTCAATGGACCTTACCATTTGTCAATTAACAAAGCTGAGCACCTGATGGTCTGTGATACAAACAATCACAGAATTCAGGTGTTTGAGGTGAATGGAAAGTTTGTTGGAAAATTTGGCTCAAAAGGAAAAAAGGTAGGACTATTTACTGGACCATTCTCTATAGCAGTCCTCAGTGATGGTAGGATAGTTGTTACTGACTTTCACAATCATCGGGTTCAGATATTTGAGTAGCTGTATCCTCTGTTGTCTTATAACAGTGTTATGATAGTGTTATAATAGTAATATCATTAATCTTTCCGGTTCTTTAAACATTATTGACTACATGTGAAAGCTTCTTGTTACATTTGTAGGTTGAAGCTTGTTTTTTTCACAATGTTTTACGACATTCGCTCCAATTGTAGCCAAGAAGATTACACGCACAAACGGGTTACAATAGCTTATTACATTACATAGCTCTATATCCAGAGAGTTGAGTATTAATTTCATAAAGGTTTGTTAACTATATTAGCTTTTTTTCTGAAAGAGAATTTAGTTCGATAATTTGTCAGTTTACAAGACTCGATTTGGCGATTCATTATGTACTCTTTAAGACTGACTGTTCACCTCTGAGGTAGTAGTTAGTGGTCAGGGAGTGGATTTTTTCTGATTTTGTTGTTGTGTTAGTTGTTTTTGGATTTGATCAAATTCAGTGCGAAAATATCTCTCTAATAAGGAGGGATTTATTCTAAGATCACAAACTTACCGTCACAAACCTACCGTCTATTGCACCTCTAAACCCATAAAAAATTGCAAGTTCATTTTTTTAAAAGCAGTAGACTGCACTTTCTGTCATTAACTGGTGAAATAATACTAATAGATCACTAATATAATAAATCACAAGCTGGAGGCGAGTGACATGTATATAAACTTTTCTTGTCATCTTACAACATCATACATGAGTCATTATGTAGGTAAACCGATATAAGAAGCTGTGTCCTTATTAAATGGAGCCTGAATAGGAGACTTATGATATCTGTCTGTGTTTTACCCAATATTGATGGAATGGCAAATACTCACCAAAAAGGCACCCAAATTGTACATGATTCTCCTCATGAAAAACTTCACACGCGCATTGAAATTGAACGGATTTTCTCAACTGGTCTTGGAACAGTTCTCTTTTTAGCTGAGATTACAATACTCTGTTGGGTTAAGTTTTACAATTACAGTAAGCCTGCAGCAGTGGCTGCTTCTGTGGTATTAGTAGCAGTATGCATTGTCTTTGTATGGTTTGCTGTGCATTTTTACTGATCTCTTGTCCAACACAAATAGATCTTTTCAGGGAATTGAAGAACTTTAACAGATTGCAAACCAACTGTACACAGATACAAGGACGGCATCCATGTCCTAATCCGGGGGTTTCAGATAGTTTCCCTTGCGAACTGAATTCCCAGTTTTCTGGGAATTCCTAGGAATTCCAAGGAATTCTTAAAAAATTCCCAATTATGCAAATGACCCTTGCAAACTGAATTCCCAGTTTTCTGGGATTTCCTGGGAATTCCTAGGAATTCCTAGGAATTCTCAAAAATTCCCAACTATGCAAATTAACTCTGATTTAAAAAGCTTAGAATTACTGGGAATTTCTGGGAAGGGAAGACTCCAGTTTTGTGAGGACTTGGAATCCCTAGGAATTCTCAGCTTTACAAACTACCTATAATTTAAGAAGTGTGGAACTCTTGGGAATTTCTGGGAATTGAATTTGAGGCAATTTTAATACCCTGAGGTCCACATAAATTCTAAGAAATTCTCAATACCTTGAATGTGAAGGTTTTAAGAAAAGGAGTAAGGAGGCTTAAAACTTTGGCTCAATAAAAGGTATGCTATACAAAACGTACCTAGAGATATACATACATGTATATGTTTATAACTTAAAGATCATGAAATTTATTATTCAAACTAAGTTTTAGTAAATCTTTACTTTAATATGGATTTTCTCATGAACCAGCTGTCAGTTATGTTAAATGGAAAATTGCCAATTAATCCAATGTACTCATATCACAGATTTGCTTTCTAACCTCAAAGGACTCTTGGATTCCATGATCAAAAAATATTTTTATTGTGATGCAAATTAATGTTTTATGTTCACTGATGTGCCAAAATCATCAAACATTCATTGGCTGTTCCTTGGTACACAACTTCCACAATAATTAATAATAATTACATTGTTATCTACACTTAAAGAACTTTGTTAGTTATGAACATAAGTTACTTCCCTAACCTACATTACTGGTTGCCTTTGTTGGAAAACCTTGGAACAGTCAAGCTCAGTTGCCTCAAACACTGTCAGAGACTTTTTGTTGACAATATTTTTAGTAGAAATTTCATGCCTTAGACAAACAAATTCAACACCTAATTAATCTTTCTTAATAAAGAAACCACAACTTTTAGTTTGCAAGACATGTTTCGACATTCTTATGTCATCTTCAGTTGTAAATGCGATTTTAACGGTTGTGCATTTGAATTTATATGAAATTACGTACAAATTACGTCATATTGTTTACGTACGATTTCGTACGTTTACGATCGTACGTAAACAATATGACGTAATTTGTACGTAATTTCATATAAATTCAAATGCACAACCGTTAAAATCGCATTTACAACTGAAGATGACATAAGAATGTCGAAACATGTCTTGCAAACTAAAAGTTGTGGTTTCTTTATTAAGAATTATTGCCACTCTGCTGTCTTTACGTCCTTTTGGTAACACTAATTAATCTTTCTTTTTTCATGATTGTTGTTGCTGTTTTTTTTTTCAGTTTTTTGCTCTGTTTTTGTGACTAATTGCTGTAATTTGTTTTGCTGTTTTTATTCTTACAAAACATTTTTGTAAGAGTTCCAAAACTTGTGGATCATCCACACACTTTGCAAACATTTGGCATGCAATCTTTGAGAAAAAACACCTTTTAAATGACATCTTCAATTTACTTTATTTGAAACTCTGATCTGAAAATATTTGTCAACAAGACTTGTTAGTAGTGAGAAGTACCAACCAAGTTTCCTTTCATAACTTAATTTCTTAAGTGTCCCAATCACTGGATCTCCCAAAAAATATTACATCGTTTTATTTTTGGTGCAAAATACAAGTCCTTCTTTATATAAAAATGAAAATTGCAAGTCACACTTCAATAATAACAGCTCTAAAGTTTACTTGTTGTTCTTCTCTGTCTGTCATCTATCAACAAAATTGTTTTATACTTCGGACAGTGCATAACTATTTGTGGACCAGAGTTCCAACGCACCTCTGTAATCGCATATAGTTACTTCTGTCTCTTGTACAAATGTTTCTCCTTTGTAAGACGCACTCTACTTTGTTGTCACTACTGCTTTGAGTTCAGTGGAAACGACTGACTGAGGAATCGAGATGGCGGTGTTGGAACATGTTGCTGAACGCTTGCTACGGTCAAGCTTTGTAGATTTAGGTACTGGTACACTGGGATCATCTATGTATCTCCTATACTTCCTAATGTGGTATCCTTCTTTTGTAAATATGAGGGTAAAAGACGATTTGTAGTCGCATTCAAAACTGTGATTGGCTTGTGTTATTTCTCACCTTTGCCATGAACACAACTCAAGTGAGTTTCAAGTCTTTGTTTCCTCGACAACTTTCGGCCACAAATCGTGCATTTGTACTAGGATCGATTCTTGTCGATTCTTTCCACATAGAGTGAGCTCACATCATTATTTATATCACCAAGGTATCCATCGTCTAGAAGCAGAGAACCGGTCGGAGAAGTCAAAATAAAGTTGTGCGCTTCTCTTAACACTGCAATCGGCAAGCCAGCGGATTCACTTTTCTAGCCAATGACAAGTCCTAAAAGATCCACGTGATCATGCCCGTGATCGGAAACAAAGAAGACTCTATTTGGCGCTCATCTTTGAATGTACTTTTCATCGATTGATCGTTTTTCTCAACTGTTTTGCTTAATATAACATTTCTAAAGATAGCTTTTATTGTGGTTCAATGGGAAAACGAGAACAGCGTGAGTGTTGTAAAAGAAAAGAAAGTCGTTGGCGCCGTGGAGTTAAAAGAAAGGACAACAGTTGACATATTGACTGGTACAAACAAGGGTCGAGTGGCCATCTGTAAAGCTACGATTTTGAAAGTTTGTGGTGAGTAAAAATTGCGATATTCGTTACGTGATCAAAATCTTATAAAAGAATAGATGTAGCGGGTTGAATTAAGCTTACATAACGCTCGGCGCAACTGAAACTAGAATAATTCTGAGAATCGAATCGGTCACTTGCATGCCGCAGTTTCTTAAGCTTATGCTTTACAATGAAATAAACCTATCAGTAAGGTTTCAAGATTCCTTTAGTCAGGTTTGGGAACATTCCTGATTCATAATAGGAACTGTTATTAAACAAACCTTATTACATAAAGAAGCCCTCCTTGGTAAAAACAAAATAATGTATTCAGCCCTTTTTTAGTAAAATCTATGAGAGAGATGTACTAACTCCAATATAAAAGTCACTCAATATAACAGAGATTTCTCAATTTGAGAATCCAATGAATGCCCTTTTCCTCAAAGCCATCTTAAAGGCTTGGTCTGAGCTTTAAATATATATATTTAAATATATTTTTTTTTTCCAAATTCAGATGTCATGGAATCCAGATACAAAATGGTCAAGCTTCTCTTGGACAACTTCATTCAAGGCCAACTCATTGTGAGCCCAGGAAAAAAAATACAAACAGCAGCTAAGTTTGCAGTTTAGGATAACTTCATTCTTATTTATTGTTACAGTTACAACAAGATTTTAATAAAAAAAATCAATTTTATTTGTCTGTAATTAACCCCTTCACTCCCAAAAGTGCTTGATTTTCAAATATAATTTAAGATATTGTAGTTTATGGAAAAGAATCAACAGATTTTATTCACAATTTGTGTCAAACCAAATTTAATGATTGATTAGGACTATTTTATTTGAATAGCTGTAATTGAGGATTAATCCATATGAAGTTTTCAAGAAAAGAAAAATAAATCAAATTCCATCCTAATATTACCACACGTTGATGTTAATAATTAATCAAAAATATTTTACATGTAAGCCTTAATTAAGCTTCTAAATAAATTTCATTGAATACTTGAATTTTAGCTGGGTTTTTTAAATTTAAAGTATTTATTTTATATCATTAGCCTCAAATTTTTACTTAAAATTCCCAGTAATTCTTAAACATTCCTAAAAATTCCCAAAAATTCCCAGAAATTCCTAGGAATTTTTTAGATTTACAGCTTTTCAGGGAAAGTCATTGGTTCTCTGAGTTGGAATTCCTAGGAATTCCCAGTCCGAATTTACCGTGAAAATTTTGTATTAATGTGGAATAGTAGTAAATTATTGTAAAATGCAATCTTAAGTGTTTTATTGGACAAGGGGTTCCCATTTAACACTTAACCCTTTCTCATTAGTAATTCTCCTTACTGTCTGCCATATAGTTTTTGTGATGTTAGTTCAGAGAATTTAGTATTGGATCAACTAATAATTCCCTAATTAATATTTTTCTTCATTCTCATCACTTGTTTGCTTGATATTATATTGATATTGTAAGGACAAATTATGTCTAGGTCACTAATGGGAGTCAAAAGGGTTAACAAAATGCAATATTCCTTTTATACGGAGCACAGAACTCTGAAAAATTCTTAAATGTTTTGTAACATTGTTTAAGAATAACCATAAGTGGTTTAATTCTCAGGAAATTTGCCAAATCAGGGAAAGGCTTTTTGTACTTGTTTATTATGGCTAGTATTTCTGCTACTGATTTTGCAAATTTAATGCAATTTGGTTCATTTGTTTCCATAAGCAAGGCAAAAATTTAAGTACTACAGGCTATTGAATCAAAGTGGTCTATGCCTGGACATTGGCAGTATTTGTATGATAAGTTTATCTTCCATTACATTTATTAACATGATGCAGATACATTTTACATTACAGAAACAAATCTAAACCAGAATCTGAAAACATTTGTAATCATTATTGTAGCCTTCAAAAAGCAAAGTAAGAAAATTTATCAATCTATAATTGTTGAAGGACTTTAGGCAAGTCTTTCAAAATGAATCCAGAAGATTCTCCAGATCACAATTGGTTGATTTCTACAGTACAAATCTATACACCACTCAGGCTTTTTTGAACAACTTGCATTCAATTGTAACCTGGGTATTTCCATGTTCTAGTTAACCTTCATGATTCGTTAAAAAGTTTCAGTCTAGGTTAAAATTTTAGTACTGATATTTAGCTATGCTGATTTTCTTCATTTAAGGACACATATTCTTAGACCCAGGGTTTATCTGTTGTAAAATTCCTTCACCTCTGACTTTTGTTGTTAAGTACATTGCCAAAAATATGGGGGCCACTCAATTGAATGATTATAATTTACCAAGATTGTTGTTCATCAAGAAATGTTTCTTCTGCCTCTTTATTACTCCTCTTGTGTCTTGTAGTTTGCACTATATGTGAAAAAATGAAAGCAATGATCCAAAAAAATTCTTATTCAAGACTGAATGTTTCTCCTACACTCATGAAAATAGTTTGATCCTTTGACCCCTAAGTGTAACTAGCATCTAATTTCTCCTTACAGTATCACCCTTGAATCAAACATTAAGGTCATGAGAATAAAGGAAATGATCATCAACTGAAGAAGTTCTTTCTTTCTCTTTATTGTTCAACAAAATCTCCATGTCAGCACCTTAGGAAACATGTAGTGGACAGTATGGAGAATATGCATACTGATGCTTAAGGATGTGAAGAGTTGCTCAGTATGTCCAAGTCCAAAGTTTTGCTTTTGTAATTTGTTTATGATAGACTCTTTCTTGTCATTGGACACCTTTGAGATTGCTGATCTTGACTGGATATTTTTTGTATATCAAGAACAGAGCTGTTAAGTTGATTTTGCTGGCAAAGAGTAAGATTCTTGACTGCTTAGCATTTGATTGTGAGAGTGCAGGCATCACCCTCCTGAGTGGATGGAGGCATACTCTACTGGAAAATTGTGACAAAATGGAGAAGCTACAGGACATGCATTCCTTTGCTCTAAGCAAGTCAGTGTCAGCTGCTGGGAAGTGTTTGAAACCAGTACAAAGGGAACAATGATTACATCATATTTAGAAAGATAATTACTGGTTATTTCGATACCTAACTGTTAAGCAGCAGTTTGCTATCTCAAAATCAATAGTTTAAATCAGAAACCTTAAATGCATGACAAATGCACAACAATTTCAGCTCAAGAACATGAGAATTTGTTTGCGTGAGTCTCAAACTCAATATACGAGACTTCGAGAGCTCTGCAAGAACCTACATGGCCTGGCTCAACAACGATTTCTCAGATGGTCAGTTGGTTGAGCATTCAAATGTAAAATCCAAATCTTAACAGCATTCATTAATAAATCACATTGGTATCCCACTTGTGAAAAGAGTCTTACATTGTACATTAAATGTTCATACTATTTATTTTTAGGAATAAGACACAAACCTCAGGTAATGGGTAGGTTGTTGGGTTTGGAGCCTCATTTCAACCAAAATCTTCCACAGTGCCTCATTTTGGAATGTCGTCACACCATACCCCAGTGTACATCATCCATCAATTATGATAAGTTCGTCCCTGTCTTTATATTTCAGTTGTGAACTTTCACGAGGGAGTGGATTGCAAAACAGCGCTAGCCAGCTGAAACCATTCGTGAGATCCTATGCACCAGTGACGCTTATGTAACTTTCGTGTCTTGTAAGCTTGGGCCACCTGTGCTGTTTCTAACGTTTCGAACATTCGATATTCATTGTAGCGAATTCGGGGCGTGTGCTTTGGGTGCGTGCGTGTGTGTGTCTGTTGGTTTTTTATGGAGAATGTAGTTTTGCGCTTTGAGTGAGCACTGAAAGTAGTTGGAGTGAGAACTGATTCCCGTCTTATGGCGCATGTACATGTGGAACGATTTGGAGAAGTGCCCTGCTACTTCCGGTGTCGCTCTTCATAATTAACTTTTAAATATGCGCCAGTCGCTAATCCAATAGCTCTAGCATCTTCAGAGTTTGATTGTTTCTATCATTGATTATTAGTCGATTAATGTTCTCTTTAAAACTTACACATAGGAAGATACCATATTCCAGTCAAAATTCCAGCAAATCTGAAAAACAACAAAACTTGCATGTGCTAATACTTTTAAGGATCGTGATTACCCTTCCCTTTGAGGGAGAACAGAAATCTGATAACTGTTTACCTCCAGGTAAACAAGAAAGTTTAAAGTCTTTCCTCTCAGGCAGCATTCCACTAGTTACGCACAGGTAACTGCCTCATTTCGGGCCTAAGAGAACTTAAAGAATTGCATGGACTTGAGTTCAATGGACCTTATTATCTGTCAATTAACAAAGCTGAGCACCTGATGGTCTGTGATATAAACAATAATAGAATTGAGATGTTTGAGGTGAATGGAAAGTTTATAGGAAAATTTGTCTCAGAAGGAAAAAAGATAGGACAATTTACTGGACCATCTTCTTTAGCAGTCCTCAGTGATGGTAGGATAGTTGTAACTGACTTTCACAATCATCGGGTTCAGATATTTGATGGTCTGTGACGCCAACAATCAAAGAATTCAGGTGTTTGAGGTGAATGGAAATTTTATTAAAAAATTTGGCGCGGGAGGGAATAAGATAGGACAATTAAATGGACCATGCTCTGCAGCAGTTCTTAGTGATGGTAGGATAGTTGTGACTGACTATTACATTCATCGGGTTCAGATATTTGAGTAGACGTATCTTCTGTTGACTCATAATGAAGTGTTTATAATAGTAATATCATTAATCTTTTGGATTCTTTAAACAATTATTTATTGACTTCAACGGAGAACGTTGCACTTATCTATCAGACCTTGTTTTAAATAATTTGTGTTCAGTTAGATCCGAATTTCTTTTACAATATTAAGATATCAGTGTAATATAAGTTTATTAAGAGCACTTCCTGTTATCATTCTAACATATTTTATATCTACTACTTTTGTAATTTTTTAATTACAAAGATTGCTTAGTCATCCCACAATGCCTTGCGTGCTCAGTTGCGAGTGTTGTGGAGACCAAAGAAGCATGAATGTATGATCGGTTTTGTTGTAATCCTATCACATTTGATTGTGAAGCATTAAAATAGAGAATTTAAAAGAAGTTAAAATGATGACATTTTAAGATTGTATTTTACGAACCAAAAGGTCTCGCCTATGGTGATTTGGATTTTGGACTTGAGAGCTAGTGCAAGCTCCATCAAAGCCCAAATTCTTTTTCAGGCTGAAATTGCAGTTACTATTCAACCGATTTCGCTTCAAAGCAAGTAAATAATGGGAAATTATTCTCCTACAAGGAAGCACATCCCGTTGATTGGAACTTTTCTTGTTTCTTTTTATATTAGCGGTATTCCACGCAAAATTTTCAAATGGCAGTGATGCTTGTCTTTTAGAGCAGCATTTATGTAGCGCGGAAGTTGAATATTCAGCTTTATAATGTAGCCGAGATACAACGAGCACCCTGACTGGTCACAAACCTATCGTTTATTGCACCCACAAACCCATAAAAAATTTTAAGTTCACTATTTTTAAAAGCAGTAGACTGCACTTTCTGTTGATTTACAGGTGTAATAAACCACTTGGGATGGTGGAAGAACACTCAAGATGTTATAATTAGTAAATCATGAGCCGGAGACGTGGTGAAGTGATTAACAAACTTTCTTGTCTTCTTACAACATCCCACACGGGTCATCATGCCGATGGAAGGTGTCGTATCTTGCCTAAATTGAGCCTAGATAGGGGACGCAACCTATTATGGGCTACATGAAGGGATACTCTGTCCTATGGAGATAATCCTAATAACAGGGTTTGGGGTAGTTTTTACGGCACAAACCCAGTGTGATGCTTTTTATTGGCATGCCCCTTGTTCTTACTGCACCTACCAAAATCTAACTTGCAATTCTTGTTTTTGCTGCTTCTCCGTTCTTTTCAAATTGTTAAAATAATTTTTATCCCAAGATAACACCCTCTGGCTTATACATTGTGTTTTCTCTTTTTTTCTGCATAATCTATTGAAACTGTGAAGGGAAGAGACATGATAATCGTTTTTGGAGGGATAAGTTACAAATTGATGTAAAACAATAGAAATTCTCACAAGTGATCAACATATAACTTTACCTTATAATATCCACACATTAGCCAGCAAACAGGTAATGAGAATACCCAAACTTATCAGGAAGAAGTGTTACTTTCATCTAACATCAAAAACCTACGAAATATTACGAGGAAATGTATATCAGGTAAAGGGGAGGATTAACAATTAGATCTTGGAAGTTAAAGGGTTAAACCACCACCAGTATAATCAGTGTGTCATCATTGTTGGTTGTAATAAGTGCATTGTGATCTTATTTGCTCTGTCTTTTCTGTGTGGTAATTTTTTTTGTATTAATGTGGAATAGTTATAAATTATTGTAAAATGCAATCATGAGTATTTTATCAGACTAAGGGCTGCCATTTAACACTTAAGTATGGAAATGCAAAATTGCTTTGATACTTAGCAAAGAACTCTAAAAAACTCTTAAGTGTTTTGAAACATTATTTATTCTCAGGAAATTTGCCAAATCCGGGGGGGGGGCTTTTTGTAGTTGTTTACTCCGGCTAGTATGACTGATTTTGCATATTTAATGTGAGTTGGTTCATTGGTTTCCATCACCAAGGTGATATTTTAAATGCATCAACAGAACACTTTATTGAATTGGTAATGATTACTAGAGTATCAAGTAGGACAAACACTGGTTAAAGAGGAACTGGGGTCATTGTTGTCAATCAGGACATCTAAAAAGGGTAATTTGTGATTAATCTGCTTTTCCATAGTCAACCTGATGTTGGGGTGCCTAGAGTTGATATAATCGAAAAATATAGTGGCATCGTGCTCCGAGTGAAATAAACAAAAAGTATCATCAACATACCGGCGATAAAATAAAATTGTAGAGCCATGAAAATTTTTCAGCCAAAGTTTTTCATGATGTCCCATGAAAAGATTAGCCAAGACGAGAGCAAGGGGAGACCCCATGGCTACACCATCTATTTGATCATAGAAAGAACCGTTAAATATGAAATGAGTCTGGGCGGTAGCTGTAGTGAAGAGGTTTCTAAGTTCAGGTTTGCTTAGCTTAATGTTGGAATTGCCCTCGGAAATGTAATTGACCGCTAAGTCAATACACTCCTCAAGGGGTATGTTAGTAAGAGACTTTCAACATGAAAAGAAACCAAGAACTTGCCAGACATAGATGAAGATTGGATCTTTATCTATGTCTCTAGTTGGCACTTTATGTGAAAGAAAAAAAATGATGCAAAAAAAATTATTATTCAAGACTTAATGTTATTCCCACACTCATGAAAATAGTTTAACCCTGTAACCCCTTGGTGTAACTAGCATCTAATTTCTCCTTACAATATCACCCCTGAATCAAACATTAGGGTCATGAGAATAAAGGAAATGATCAACTGAAGAAGTTCTTTCTTTTTCTTTATAATTAAACAAATTCTCCTTGTCAGCACCTTAGGTAACATGTAGAGAACGGTATGGAGAATGTGCATACTAATGTTTGAGGGTGTGAAGAGTTGCTCAGTAAGTTTAAGTCCAAATTTATGTTGTTGTACTTTGTTTATGATAGACTCTTTATTTTCACTGGACACCTTTGACATCGCTGATCTTGACAGCACACAACACATTTTTTGCATATCAAGAACAGCTCCCGAGGTGATTTTGCTGACAAAGAGTAAGATTCTAGACTGTATAGCATTTGATTGTGACAGTGTACGCATCACCCTCCTGAGGGTGAATGGAGGAATACTCTCTTGGAAAATTGTGACAAAATAGAGTAGCTAATACATGCATTTCTTTGCCCTAAGCAAGAGTTTCAGCTGCTGGGAAGTGTTTGAAGCCGGAACAAAGGGAACAACGATTACACCATATTTAGAAAGAGAATTGCTGGTTATTTCTTAGGTACCTAACTGTTAAGCAGCAGTATGCTATATCAAAATCAATAGTTTGAATCAGAAACCTTAAATCAGAGAACGAGTAAAAACAATCTCAGTGTAAGAACATGAGACATAATTTTTTTGCGTGAGTCTCGCACTCAGTGTGTAACATTGCTTAAATTGAGCACGTTAGAGTGTACATATTCTAATCCAGCTTATACTTAATACTCAAGCTGCGTTGTTTTCATCTAGATGGCGACAATTCTTCCAACAGCAATAACGATAGCAAGATCTTATACTGAAATATTATATGTTTATTGTAAATTGCTCTGTCGGTAAACGAAAAATCTTTTAAGGAAGAGATAATACAAATGTTAGGAAAAGCTGACAAAGAAATAATATCCATAGTTAATAAAAGTTTGAAGCAGAGAACGTGATCAATTAAGCAATTATTTACAAACTGAAAATACCTCTTTCTCCCATTTCGTCTTGTTTAGATTAATTTGTGTACGAACGTACAGACTCTTATCTTTTTAGGTGAAAATGACTACTACTACTTTCTTATTCTCTCTGGTACTCTATTCGGCATGGAGAGAAAATCGCATACAAAATCTTTTATGGTGAGAATGACTGCTACCATTTTTTTTTCTTTCTCGCACTCCATTTAGCACGCACGGAAAACCTTTAGCTTATAATCTCCTCTTCTACTTATATCTATATCATGAAGACTTGCCTCAAGTCTTGCAATTCATCTCTATTTGGCACTCACGCAAAGTCTCTATATGTAGTTTTTTTTTTCCAAATAAGAATGACTACTACTCACAATTCTTTCTCGTACTCTATTCGGCACGGATAGCAAACCTGCATGTGATATTCTTTTTCCAGTATACTTATCCCACGTAAAATTCTCCTCAATTCTCGTACTCTCGCACTCTCGTACTCGGCACGCACAGAAATTCTGCATATAACATCTTTGTAGGCAAGAATGACTATTACTGCCTTATTCTTTCTCGTGTTCTATTCGGCACGGGGAGAAAATTTGCAGGTAAAAACTTTTTCCAATGAACATTATGTAACGTAGTATTTGCTTTAAGTCTAGCACTACATCTCGCAGCACTCTTTGTGGCACGCGCAGAAAACTTGCAAATAAACTCTCTTCAAGGTTAGAATGAACACCAACGTTCTATTCTTTCTTGAACTCTATTTGGCACAGACCGAAATGTTGAAGATTTTCTCTTCAATTAACATCCTCTCTGCAAAGAACTGATACTATCATGGTTACACTTGACTCGACATGGGGACATTCGCACTCTTCTTAAAAATCTGCTATGAGTTGTACGTCTGCTTACCTGGACGCTGCGATACTTGACATGACGAGACACCTTTGGGGTTTACTTTTCAAATGGTTTCTTTCAGATACTCTTATCTTATTCAGTTTTAGAGTAAGATTTTGCCGTCTTTATATAGCCGGGAAACAGCGTAGGATTTTGCAACTTTAGTAAAAAGTTACGGAAAGAAGATTTTAGATATATGAAAATTCACATATTTGCACTGCGGTGGAAAGATGAAATTGCAAATATGTGAATTTTCATATATCTAAAATCTTCATTCACTTGGATGTTTATTTGGACCCAATTCATTGACCAGCTCCCAGTTGGCTTGTTAGCTCAATTGGCGAGAGCGCTGCACCGGTATCGCAGAGGTCATGGGTTCAAATCCCGTACGGGCCTGAAATTTTTTTCAGGTCCTATTTACAACTACTCGTTTCAGTAGTGTTCTTAGCTGCGAGGATCTCCTAATTTCAAGTTACGGAAAGTGCTCATATGCACTGTTTCATAATTCAATACGTAGATATTTTCGTGATCGCTTTTGGTTAAACGGAGTTTAGATAACCGTGTGATTACGTAGTAAAGAGGAGTGTTTTGCGTTCATTTCATCTTGCCTTTATTCTGATCAATTTCCCGACCTGGCATTTCCTAAGTTTTTCAGTTTAAACGTGACTTAGATAATTCGAGAGTTCCCAAATGTATTTTAGCCGAAACCATTTAGATTTGGTGACATGGACTAAAAAAATTACACTCAAACAAAACGATCTCTACTGTCTCAAAACGTGAGGGAAAGGGGGGACGAAAAAAAACAGCTCAGTCTAATTTAAGGAAGACGGATTTCTACTCAGTTATAGTATTCAACCACTGGCTACTATGATGTTCCAGCCGCAATCTGTGTTTTGGTCAAGAGTAATACTTGTTGATGGCTGAAGGGTGATCTTGCGTGACAAACATTGAGTAACTTTGCATAATCAGCCATAATTTATGGTGTGTGCTCTTTTCGGCATTTTGCTCAATTCGGCATTTTACCGCCACTTGTGCCGTTTCTAGCGTTTCGAACGTTTGCAATTCATTAAAGCAAATTCGGGGCGTGTGGTTTAGCTGGGTGCGTGTGTGTGTGTGTGTGTTTGTTTTGTTTTTTTCATTTCAGTCATAATTCTAGCAAATCTGAAAAACTACGAAGCTTGCATATACTATAACTTTGGAGGCCAATCATGATTACACTCGCCTTTGAGGAGGAACAGAAATGTGATAACTGTTTACCTCCAAATAAACAAGACAGTTTATAGTCTTCCCTCTCACGCAGCATTCCGCCCATAAATTACGGTCTTGCCTCTGTACTCACCAGTTACGCACAGATTCCGTAGTTCGCCGTAGCTTAGTATTGTACATCTCCACCTTTTTTGGGCTTAAGAGAACTTAAAAAATTGTATAGACGTTACTCAATCGAATTGAAAAACTTAACATACTCATCAGACCTCGTGATGTGATCTTCCAATGAAACAACTGAAAAAAAAAAAATTTTTACATGGTCACGGGTTCCATTTATCGTACACTCCATTAAGTGTTTACTTAATACCTTTCATCACTGCACATAGATCGGGAGTTATCACCTTCTTTCAGTTTATCTCTTGCCTCCTTCTAACATCTATTTTACACTTTATAGAATCGGACCTTTCCCTTCAACGGACCGTTTATGGGCCATAGTCGGCTGATTACCTGGCGCGGTGTCTTAAAAAATGTTTGAATATGAAAGTATTGCGAACCGCACACGATTAGTATTTTAAGGACACAGCCATCAATGTTTTTTTTTCTTTTCTAGGAAATACTGATCCTGTCATAAAGGCCCTAAGAAGTCAGAAATACGTCAAAACATGCCCAATAACGTTACCTCATTGGTCAGATTTTATGAGTGATTTTAAGATTCCTTTCCGCTTGAGGTGGTTTCGCTTTTAACTTTTATCGATATCGTAACTTTCCCTATCTCCGAATCTTGCCATGGATATCAAAACCTTACTAAACAATCTTCATGAAGAGGTCTCCTGTTCTGTGTGTATGAACACATTCACTGTTCCGAAAACGTTGCCATGTTTACATGTCTTCTGCCTGCATTGTTTGAACGGGATTCTTCGAACGAGTGGCCGCCACGATATCATCGCATGCCCTGAATGTCGAAAAGAGATTCAAGTCCCTAGAAGCGGAAATCTTGAGGATCTTCCAACTAACTTTCGCATCAACAGTCTCCTTGACGTGTTGGCTATCAAAGAGTGCAGTGCTACTGGAGTTAAGTGTGGAAATTGCGAAGAGAGCAGCTCCCAAAGCTTTTACTGCTTTCAATGTTGTGCATTCTGGTGCGAGGCTAACTGCATCAGTTTTCACAATGGGATAAAAGCGAATAAGGAACACCGTGTTTTAGCGCTCAAAGACTTTAAAGACCAAGATTTTGAAAATGTTTTGAAGCGACCGGTATTTTGTCACAGCCGTGGCCACGAGAGTAAGAAATTGGAGTTTTTCTGCAAAGATTGCTGTGTTGCAATTTGCCATTCGTGTGTTGCCACTACTCATGACGGTCACGCCAAGACGCTTTTGGAGGAAGCTGCAAATGAAAGAAAATTACAAGCCAAGTCTGCGATCGAAAATCAGAGGAAAACAGCACTGGAGAAGAGACGACAAATTGCTCGACTTGACTCGGATTGCGCCAAAATTCAAGAACATGTCGTCAGTGTAAAGAAAGGCGTGCAACAGTTTGTCGACAACATGATGGCTGTTATCGAGGCACAAAAGCAAGAAACCTTTGATGACTTAGACAACAGAGCTGCAGAGTCCATGCATCGGCTGAGGATACAAAGAGGTGAGATTGAAAAGCAAGTGAAAATAACTGAAACAGGCATCGAAGCTGCTGAGGCAATTCTGCAACGGAATATTAGCGCTGAAATCATTCAGTCAAACAAAATTATAGAAGAAACATTTCAGGGTCAAGTTGAGTCAGCCTATCCTCGCATTGGCAATCAAAGCATTGCAGATTTTGGATTTGTGAGAAATCAACGATTGTTTGATCATGTATGGACTGACAGAATTGGCTTTGTGAAAGTTCTTCCTACTAGTCCAACTGAGTCGAGCGCCTCCGGAAAAGGAATCAGTGAACCGACCATTGGACTAGAGGCAAACATAATGTTGACAACAAGAAATGCCAAAAAAGAACAATGTTATGAAAAGTGTGACTATGTAACAGTTGAGATAAAAAATCAGGATGGCCATGACTGTGCAACGGAGACTCGAGTCCTGGATAACAAAGATGGTAGCTACAAGATCAGCTATTTGGTAAAAAAAACTGGAAAATACCGTGTGTCTGTGAGGATCAATGGAGAGCACATTCGTCAAAGTCCCTTTACTGCTGAAGTAAAACCTAGACAGTTCAGACCCGTTTTATCCTTTGGAAAATATGGTTTGGCCAAGGAAGATTTTTTGTCCCTGGGAAATAGCAGTGAACGAACTCGATGAAATTGCAGTCACTGACATCAGTTACAACAAAGTTCAGGTATTCAGTAGTGATGGAACTTACTTAAGATCATTTGGGTCTATAGGGTGTAGAGAGGGAGAGTTTTACTCGCCTAAAGGGATTGCAATCGATAATGAAAACGGAGTCTTCTTCATAGCAGATTCATTTAATAACCGAATTCAACTTTTCACTGGGCAGGGGGAGTTTCTGAACAAGTTTGGTGAAAAGGGAAATCTTGATCACCAACTCAGCTGTCCTAACGGGTTATCCATCGGTAGTGACGGAAATTGTATTGTGGCTGATAGCGGAAATAAGAAAATTAAGTTATTTTCCCGTAACGGCCAGTTTCTCCGTAGTATAGGCTCTGAGGGTTCTTTTTCTACACCCACTCACTGTATCCAGTATAAGGAATATCTTATAGCGTCAGACTTTGCGGAACACTGTATCAAAGTTTTTGACAAAGCTGGACATTTTCTGTACAAATTTGGAAAGTATGGAACAGGGGACGGGGAGTTCAATGGACCTACTCGTTTGTCAATTAACAAAGCTGAGCACCTGATGGTCTGCGATGCTGATAATAATAGAATTCAGGTGTTTGAGGTGAATGGAAAGTTTCTGGGAAAATTTGGCTCAGAAAAAAAAAAGATTGGACAATTACGTAGACCAATCTCTACAGCAGTCCTCAGTGATGGTAGGATAGTTGTTACTGACTCTCACAATCAGCGGGTTCAGATATTTGAGTAGCCGTATCTTGTTGTCTTATAGTGAAGTGTTATAATAACAGTATCATTAATCTTTCTGATTCTTTAAACATTTTATTGATAGACGTGGAAGCTTCTTGTTACATTTGTAGGTTGAAACTTGAATTTTTAACAATGTTTTACAACGTAAAAGATTACACGCACAAACGAGTTTCAATGGACATAGCTCTGTATCCAAAGAGTTGAGTATTAATATCATATAAGTTTGTTAAGTATATTAGTTTTTTTCTGAAAAAGAATTCAGTTTGATAATTTGTAAAAGGATGTTTACAAGACTCGATCTGGCGATTGTTCATGTACTCTCTGAGATTGACTGTTGAGCTCCAAGGGAGTAGGTAGTGGTCAGGGAATTAAGAATTTGTTCATGCTTAGCGTGCGTATATCGAGTTAGGGATGTACGCGGGAAGTTTGGAGAGCACGAAAAATGCGTAAGAGTAGCTCGAGGCGCAGCCGAAGGCAACTCTAGCTGTTTTAGTGCTCTCCAAACTTCCCAAGTGCATCCATAACTCGACATACGCACAGCTAAAAGCATGAGCAAATTCTTTTATAACAGAGCGACAACAAGGATCTGCGCGAAGAAGCCTTTCATTATGATAAAATTCTCAAATTTAGCGCCGAAATGTCTCTCTAACAAAGAGAGCTTTATTCACCATGTGATTATTTTATCATTTTCAATTTTCAGAGATGAATTTGAAAAAGGAAAAAATGTCAGGTTGTAAATCTAAGACTACTGCAAAATTGTTTCGCTGCACGTAGGCGAATGATGAAGTGCTACTGGATTTGTTTGCATTTGAACAAAATTCTTTCAGTTTGGGGTAAAATTAGTTTACAGACTCAAAACTCCTTTCCATTATACCAAAACTGTAAACTGAACCCGGAAAACGTTGCACTTCTGTATCAGACCTTGTTTTAAATAATTTGTGCTCAGTTAGATCTGAATTTCTTTTGCAATATTAAGATAGGGTCATAAGTAAGTAAGTTTATTAAGAGCACTTCCTGTTATTGTTCTAAAATATTTTATATCTACTACTTTTATAATTTTTTGAATTACAAAGATTGCTTAATCACCAGTAAAAGTCTAAAAGGAACTTTCTATGCACACAATCCTTTCACTTAAATGACCAATTGTCATTTCTCAGACCTGATTGTAGTCATGATGGGATGATTAAGTTCGCGCATGTGAAACATATGAAGCTCCTTTAAAGATTTAAATTTAGCGGTAAGCACTGTAACGTTTATTATGTTGTTACGAATAAATTTAGCTTCGTTAATTGCTTCGCCAGTTTCATCGATCACGGAAGGGGGGCTGAACAATCCTCAGAAAACGAAGTTTAATGGATCAAAAATATGAGTTCGAGATCTTGTGTTACTGCATTCCACTTTAACGTTGGTTCTTTGTCAATAGTGATTGGATTTCTGTGTTTCATTTCCCAAGGCGGATTTTTTAGAACATTTTGTTAGAGCTAGTTTGAAAAACGTTCGAAATCAGTGCCTTTCAGTTCCTGTCTCGCTGAGTTGAGGAGCATCAGCCAAACCTGGAATATTTAAATCTAAGTCTTAAAGCTAAATCCAACCAACTTCAGTTGGAAGCACAATGAGTATCATATATATATATAGACATGCCTGGATTTCCCCGCGTCAGAGTTAGATAATATATAGAGCTGAAAATTAATATGATTGTATTTTGATGATAATGCATGTCGTCATTCCTGCTTTTACCCGAGCGGTCAATGCTATACAGGTCACATTCTGAGCGGAAAATCCTTTGAAGCTGAAGGGTTGGTTATTCTTTCGTCACTTTTCCACGACATGAATAGTGGTTCTGTCACCTGCACTATAACAGGTCAAAAACATCTCTTTCGTTGTTTCAGCATCTCTCCTACGCAACCATTCTAGTTCATGCCTGCAAGGATATTAGCTAATTTACGCAATCATGTTAAAGTTGGATTTGTAAGTTCAGAATCAATTCATGCGAAAACTGAACAGCCTAAATTTCGCTCATATACTCGATTGACTTATGGCCTGAAAGTCAAAATGATGACATTTTAAAATTGCATTTTACGAAACTAAAAGGTTTCGCTTATGATGATTTGGTTTTCAGACTCGAGAGCAGGTGCAAGCCCCATCAAAGCCCAAATTCTTTTTCAAGGTGAAATTGCAATTACTCTTCAAGTAAATAATGGGAAATTATTCCCCTACAAGAAAGCACATCACGTTGATTGGAACTTTTCTAGTTTCTCTAAATATTAACATATTCCACACAAAATTTCCAAATGGTTGCGGTGCTTGTCTTTAAGAGCAGCATATCCTGTGTTTATTATTAAGAGAGTTTTTCAAAGAAGGTATCTGATTGTATGTACTTGCTCTAGACATCTACGAAAAATTAATGATGTTTTCACTTTTTGTTTTGACGCCCATATTATTAAAGGGCGTGACTATACCTGTCACGCAATCACAATCACGTTGATTGGTCAGCGGGTATTACGCCAAAATAAAACAAGGCCATGTAGTACTTACACTCCAAAGAAATCGCCTTGAACAGAGAATGACATCCTGATGGTAATAAAAAATGGGATTAAGCTAACGTAAAGCGCGCAGAAGAAGGGTGTGTTCAAAAATTGACGGTGAAAAGACTCTTTCTCACCCGTGGAGAGTTGAAAGCATCAAGTCGCACATCGGCTCTGATGTCAGGTTTTGCTATGGTAAGTGTTTTAATGCTTCTAATTTTCTAACTTTAGGAAACAGAATACGGCTTAATTGATTGTTTCTAATGTTTATCACAGAAAATGAGCGAGGGAATTTTTATGGAATTTTTTTTTATTAAAGTGTGTTTAGTTATAAATTTAAATAACTTTTATGTGTTAATTCTGATTGTTTATAGCAAGTCCTTGTTGTTGTGAGAAATTTACCTTTTCCACATTTGCATAGCGGTTTTATTTTTTCCATCCGTTGCGGATAGGTTTATTGTATTTGGACTAGTCATTAAATCTTTGCGTGATCTTTTTGTGATGTGGAAGTTGAACATTCAGTTTTATAATACAGCAGAGATGCTATAAGCACCCTGATTGATCACAAACCTATCATTTATTAAACCAGTAAACCATAGAAAATTTTAAATTTACTTTTTTTAAAAGCAGTAGACTTCTCTTTCAATCATTTCCTGGCATAATAATGGAAGAATACTTGAGAAGTTTGTAAATCATGATCTGGAGACAAGTGATTTATAGACTTTTCTTGTCTTCTTACAGCATCCTGCATGGGCCATCAAGCTGGTAAACCGATAGAAGGGGCTGTCTCCTACTTAACCCTTTAACTTCCAGAATTGATTAACATGCGACTTGTTTTCTACAATATCTACACATAATTCAGCAGGCATGTAAGGAGAATAATCAAAATTATCCGGTTAAAGTTGTTATCTTGAACTAACACCAAATTCTCATAACTAATTTACAAGGAAATGTGTAACAGCAAAAGGGGAGAATTAACAATCAGATCTTGGGAGTTAAAAAGATTAAATGGAGCCAGGATAGGGGATGCAACTTATCACGGGTTACATGAAGGGATACTCTGTCCTATAGAGATACAATATTTTTAGCCAGATATAAATAGGGGAGTAGGAAGCTCATTTCCATATTCCATCATGTATAATAGTCATCTGGTGCCCTTGAAGAGAAAGTGGTAAGAAAATGTTACTGCTGTGCTTAATGACCAGACTTTTCATGGATAGTTACTCAAAGGAGGGTGTATTCTAGCAGTTTTATTTTGTTTGGGTGTTTAATGTAGCACCTTTTTGGGAAAAAAGAATTGAAAAGGAAAAGGGTTTTGAGCATAGGGAAGAGTATCCATATGTATATGCAAAACTTCAATGATTATCTCACCATGTGTGTATAAATTATTGTTGCTGTATTATCCTTGGACAGAACACTTCAATGTATTTTCTGTTCTTTCAGGACCTTTTCCCTGTTTAGGTAGCCATGGTGGAAATTCAGGTAGAATCAGGTATACCAGAAGGACTTTTGATAGCATTCAGTGTGATGACTACCATTCTGATCTCAGTTCATGTCTTTGCACTTATGATATCTGTCTATATTTTGCCAAATATTAATGGCGTGGCAAATATTCATCAACAAGGCACCTAAATTTTATGCAATTCTCCACATGAAAAACTTCACACACATTGAAATTGCATGGAATTATCTGAACTGGTCTTGGAACACTTCTCTTTTTAGCCAATATTGCAATACTCTGTTGGGTGAAGTTTTACAATTACAGTAAGCCTGTGGTAGTGGCTGCTTCTGTGGTATTAGTACTGGTATGCATTGTGTTTGTATGGTTTGCTGTGCATTTTTACCGATCTCTTGTCCAACACAAGTATGAAAGATCTTTTCAGGGAGAGATCTTTTTCAACAGATTACAAACCAACTGCACACAGATACAGGGACAGTACCAAGCTCACCAGCAGGCAGTCCATGTCCTAATCATGGGGTTTGAGATTATTTGTATTGCAAAACCCAGTGTGTTACACTTTTTATTGGATGCACCTTATTCTTACTGCACCTCCCAAAACTTAACTTGTAATCCTCCCTTTTTACTGCTTCTCTGTTACTTGTAAATTGTTAAGAGAATTTTAATACCAAAATAATACCCTTTAGCTTATATGTTGTGTTTTCTCGTAATCCTTTTTCTGGATAATCTATTGAAACTGTGAAGGGAAGAGACCTGATAATGACTTTTGGAGGGGTAAGTGACAAATTGATTTAAAAGATTTGAAACTCCCAGAAGTGATTAACTTATATTAACTTTACCTAATAATTTATCCACACATTATCTAGCAAACAGGTAATAAGAATACTCAAACTTATCAGGAAGAAGTTGTTATCTTGATCTAATATAAAAAACATACAAAAAGTTACAAGGAAATGTGTAGCAGATAGAGGGAAGAATTAAGAATGAGATCTTGGGAGTTAAATGGTTAAACCACCACCAGTATTATCAGTGTGTCATCATTGTTGGTCATCATAAGTGCTTTGTGATCTTATTTGCTCTGTCTTTTCTGTGTGGTACTTTTTTGTATTAATGTGGAAGAGTTATAAATTATTGTGGAATGCAGTCATTTGAGTTTTTATATGAATAAGGACTCCCATATAACACTTAAGCATGGAAATGCAAAATTTCTTCTATACTTAGCACAGAACTCTGAATAGTTCTTAAGTGTTTTGTAACACTGTTTATTCTCAGGACATTTACTAAATCAGGGAAGGCTTTATGTATTTGTTTACTATAGCTAGTATGACTGATTTTGCAAACTTAATGTGATTTGGTTCATTTACTTCCATCACCAAGGTGATATATTAATTACAGCCTATTGAATCAAAGTGGTTTATACATGGACAGTGGGAGTATTTGTGTGATAAAAATTGATTGGGAACTGAGGTTGTGTCTATTCTGTTTAGCTGTATTTCTCATTATTTTGACTATAATTTTACATTTCCAAAGGAATTAGTATTATTTACTTTTACTTTATTCAGAACCTGCATCAACAGAATACCTATTTTGAATTGGTAATGATTACTAGAGTATCAAGTAGGTTGTTATACCAAATTTATTAAGTTATCTTACATTACATTTATTAGACACATTTTATATTACAGAAACAAATCTACTGGTAAGCCTGCAAGAAGTAAACAGGTTTTTACTTGGTGAGAAAATTGATGAATTGAATTCTTGCAGGACACTAGGTAAGTCTTTCAAAATGGATCCAGAAGATTCTCCAGATCACAATTGGTTGATTTCTACAATACAAATCTATACACTAGTCAGGCTTCTTTGAACAACTTGTACTCAGTCGTACCCTAGGTATTTCCATGTTTTAGTTTAGGTTTATAATTAGTGTATTAGTTTCAGTCTAAGTTAAAATTTTGGTACGGATATATTGCTTTGCTGATTTCCTTCATTTAAGGACACATATTCATAGGTCAGGTTTTATCGGTTATAAAATTCTTTCACCTCTGGCTTTTGTTGCTATGTAAGTTGCAAAAAAATGGGGAAAACTTAATAAAATGATAATAAATCTACTAAGATTGTTGTTAATTAAGAAATGAATCTTCTGCCTCGTTTATTACTCCTCTTATGTCTTTAAGTTTGCAATGTATGTGGAGATCCACATACATTGAGTGAGATCGCATACGTGAGATCCTGTGCACCAGTGACATTTGTGTAAGTTTCGTGTCTTGTAAGCTTGGGCCACCTGTGCTGTTTCCAGCGTTTCGAACGTTCGATATTCATTGGAGCAAATTCGGGGCGTGTGGGTTGTGTGGGTGGGTGCGTGTGTCTGTTTGTTTTTTCATGGAGATGTAGTTATGCGCCTTGAGTGAGCACTGAAAGTAGTTGAGCCTTTGGAGTGAGCTCTGATTCCCGTCTTATGGCACATGTGGAATGATTCGGAGAGGTGCCCTTCTACTTACGGTGTCGCTCTTCATAGATAACTTTTAAATACGCACTAGTCGCTGATCCACTAGCCCTAGCATCTTCAGAGTTAGGTTGTTTCTATTACGATTTTTAGTCGATTAATGTTCTTTTACACATAGGAATGTTCCATATTCCAGTCATAATTCCAGCAAATCTGAAAAACAACAAAGTTTGCATGTGCTAATACTTTCGAGGATCATGATTACAATTGCCTGTGAGGAAAAACAGAAATCTGATAACTGTTTACCTCAAGGTAAACAAGAAAGTTTAAAGTCTTTCCTCTCAGGCAGCATTCTGCCCATAAATTACTGTCTCGCCTCTGCACTCACCAGTTACACACAGGTTCTGTAGTTCGCCGTAGCTTAGTAAACCTCCTGCCTCTTTTCGGGCCTAAGAGAACTAAAAGAATTGTAGAGACGTTACTCAATTGAATTAGAAACCTGAACATACCTATCAGATCTCGTGACGTGATCTTTAAATGAAACCACTGAAAAAAAATATTATCACATAAACTGCGGTGTTATACAGAGATTTCTGGCCCTGGGGAAAGCTGTAACAACACACGTGGAAAAATTTCGTATTTTTTCACGTGTGTTGATATAGCCAATCAGCTGCTGACACATCACCCGCCTTTGGCGCCACTCGGTCAGGTTGATGACTGAACGGCAAAGCCTTCACGATTCTCAATACAAGATAGTTTGTCGGAACTTTCTCGGATAGTGGCGGTTAAATCGCTAAAAAAATCCGTATCGCTGACAGACAGTGAAGTTCAAACTTTCCTGGAAGGGGAAAATAAACAATGTACCAAAAGAAAAACCGAAAGTTAAGTATTCAGTGGCTTTGGTGTTGGCATTTCTCGCGGCTGAGAATGAAAATCGTCAACTGGAAGGTCTGCCACTGGCCGACTTTGGCCGTTTACCTGAAAGACTTTTTCTGTCGGTGAGGACAAAGTCAATAAATGAGAATTTTGTAAATTGAAAATTACGACCATTGTTGTTTTTGTAATCATGATTCAACGCATTTTTCCATCTTAAGAGTCAGCGCCAACGCACTCTACGATTGTTATTTGGGGATCGTCGATTCATTTATTTTCATTCATTAATTAAGTCGGCTTGTCAGTAAAGGGCTCTTGGGTTTATATGATAAACAAAATAATACATAATTAATTGTAGATATGGAATTTCTCTTCTCGTGTTCAACGCGACATCTCACTCGTTCGCTGCGCTCACTCGTGAGCTATCGAGTTGAACACCCAAAGAGAAATTCCGCATCTACACGCGCCCATGTATTATTCTCTATTTATTGTTTTTTTAGAGGGCACGGTAACGAATCTTGCAATCTGATTGGTTCTTTACCCGGTCAGTATTTTCCTATCTCTGCCCACGGGCCACGGTAACGCTTTCGTGAGTCGCCGAGTACATCCCAACTTTCGTTGTCATTTTTCATAAATATACCTCGTTTTCCGGCTGGGTAGTACTTTTAAGCAAACACGTCGGTCACTACCTCAAGCCGATAAATAACTTATGAATCCTCTCTTTTCTCTCTATCAAATCACTTTGGTTGACAGAAAAATATTGGTTTCAGAATGAATTTTGTATAAACAATAGTGTCATTACGTTGGTTGACAAGCGGCCTAAAAACCGTCTGCAATTAATTTTAATCGTTCACAGAAAGTACCCAGAAAGTTGAAACGTGAGGTATTTGGTTACAGTTAAACTGAACGATGGAACTTTCATTCATTTAATATCTGAATTTTCTCGAGCAATTTGTTCATAGTGAAAGAGCGAGCGAAGTTTTAATTTAAGTTCTACAACAAATATACGCTCCTGGTGAGTCTTTCCGATTCCGTTCAATTTGGGCATTTGTACCTTAAATTGCACAACAGAAATTGAAGGAATTTTTTTTAGAAAAGGCCGCATTACATTCCCTTGTGTCTCGTTGGAGTGTGCCGTTCGAATTTAGTTTTTGTGAAGGAAAGATCAGAGTTAAACACGCCATTACAGCAAACAAACGAGCAAACTCTCACAACTTCAAAATAAAAAAATTGAATTTACTCACAATTACTTTCCTCGCCGTTTACTTAATGAACAGAGGTAAATCTTCGTACATGAATGAATGGTCGATGAGAGTGAATAATACTTTCCGTTAGATCATTAACTGATTTTGAAGAAAACATTGTCGTGACAGTCCTTGCCAAACTGGTTCTGTTTGTTTTCAAATGTTCCTACGCTTTTTTTTTTTCTTGCGCGCTCTCTAATTGACAGGTGTCAGATTGTGACAGATACTTGTAAAAATAATGTTTCAAAGTTTGTTTGGAAGCCTTTTAAATCACCTTTATCGTTACGGAAATGAAAATGTTTCGCTGAGGCATCTCTCTTAAATTTGCATCACCTCTATTTTAACCACCATTTACCCACTCAAAAATTGTTCAGTTTATGGAAGATCTTGCCGTATTTACGTCCACAAATCATTCGGGTTCTTTCGGAAAGAATTTAGTCAAGTTTAAAAACAATAAATATGTTATTTACCGGCTAAGGGTCGGTCCGTATGGTGAAAAACTGTGACCTCGGTCTTGAAAATGCTGCCCTCGGCCTACGGCCTCGGGCAGTATTTTCAAGACCTCGGTCACAGTTTTTCACCATACGGACCTCCCAGCCGGCAAATAACATATATTTATTACATGGTCACGGGTTCCATTTACCGTAAATTCCATTAGGTGTTTTGTAAATTCTAAGTGCGAAATTTTTTCATGTTGATTTTTTCACGTGTTCAAAGTTTATTATTTAGGTCTTGCGAGCCAACGTTTTTACTTATTGTTTCATTAGCACCTTTTTCTTTTCGTTGTTTTTATCGCCACTTTATTTCCGCCCTATTGCTACATCGCATAATTTATCGATATATTTAGATATGTATCACCAATACGCCTGTCTTCATGTTTTTCGCGCTAAGCGCAGTTCAATAGCGTACCGCTATGTTTAGTTTGTCTTTCTCCTTTTCCATTTTTTGGCCACAGCATTTTGCAGTATCAATGTTGGTCTTGCCTGTGGCCGTAATAATGTAAGTGTTTTATAGTCTTCTTTCCGTCGTGTTGTTTGTTATTTCTTTATATCAAATATTGTGAAACTTATGTATTTGTTTATTATTTTAGTTTCAACTAACGTCATTTGACCGTTGAGGAGTTAAACTCATTGCTTTTGTTTCTACACGACGTGGACTCGTTCATTCCGTGGCCACAAATTTCATTTTCCCATAGTGCATGCAGTTTCATGTTTACGCAATACCTTTCATCACTGTTGATAGATCGCAAGTTATTTCCTTCTTTCGGTTTGTTATCTCTTGCTTCCTTGTAACATTTATTTTTACACTTTACAGAATCGTACCTTTCCCTTCAACGGACCGTTTACGGGCCACAGTCGGCTGATTACCTGACGCGGCGCCCTAACCTTTAACTCCCAGAAGTGATTAACACGTAACTTCTCCCCATCATATCCATACATTATCCAGCCGACATGCAATGAGGATATTCAAACTTATCAGGTAGACGTTGGTGGTCCTGATCTAACACCAAATTCTCGTGACTTATTTACAAGGAAATGTGGGGCAGCTAGAGGAGAGAACAGATAGTCAGATTCTGATTTTATGAATAATTTTAAGATTCTTCCGCTTGAGGTGGCTTGAGGTGGCTTGAGGTGGTTTCGCTTTTAACTTTTCTCGCTGTCGTAATTTTTCTCTATCTCCGAATCTTGCCATGGACATCAAAACCTTACTAGACAATCTTCATCAAGAGGTCTCCTGTTCTGTGTGTATGAACACATTCACTGATCCGAAAACGCTGCCGTGTTTACATGTCTTTTGCCTGCAATGTTTGAACGGGATTCTTCGAACGAGTTGCCGCCACAATATCATCGCATGCCCTGAATGTCGGAAAGAGATTCAAGTTCCTAGAAGTGGAAATCTTGAGGATCTTCCAACTAACTTTCGCATCAACCGTCTCCTTGACGTGTTGGCCATCAAAGAGTGCAGTGTTATTGGAGTTAAGTGTGGGAATTGCGAAGAGAGCAGCTCCCAAAGCTTTTACTGCTTCCAATGTTGTGCTTTCTGGTGCGAGGCTAACTGCATCAGTCTTCACAATGGAATAAAAGCGAATAAGGAACACCGTGTATTAGCGGTCAAAGACTTTAAAGACCAAGATTTTGAAAATGTTTTGAAGCGACCGGTATTTTGTCGCAGCCGTGGCCACGAGGGTAAGGAATTGGAGTTTTTCTGCAAAGATTGCTGTGTTGCAATTTGCCATTCGTGCGTTGTCACTACTCATGACGGACACGCCAAGATGCTTTTGGAAGAAGCTGCAAATGAAAGAAAATTACAAGCGAAGTCTGCGATCGAAAATCAGAGGAAAACAGCATTGGAGAAAAGACGTGAAATTGCTCGACTTGACTCGGACTGCGCCAAAATTCAAGAACACGTCGCCAGTGTAAAGAAAAGCGTGCAACAGTTTGTAGACAACATGATGGCTGTTATCGAGGCACAAAAGCAAGAAACCTTTGATGACTTAGACAACAGAGCTGCAGAGTCCATGCATCGGCTGAGGATACAAAGAGGTGAGATTGAAAAGCAAGTGAAAATAACTGAAACAAGCATCGAAGCTACTGAGGCAATTCTTCAACGGAACATTAGCGCTGAAATCATTCAGTCAAACCAAATTATAGAAGAAACATTTCAGGGTCAAGTTGAGTCAGCCTATCCTCTCATTGGCAATCCCAGCATTGCAGATTTTGGATTTGTGAGAAATCAACGATTGTTTGATCATGTATGGACTAACAGAATTGGCTTTGTGAAAGTTCTACCGACAAGTCCAACTGAGTCGAGCGCCTCCGGAAAAGGAATCAGTAAGCCGATCATTGGACTAGAAGCAAACATAATGTTGACAACAAGAAATGCTAAAGGAGAACAATGTTATGAAGAACGTGACTATGTAACAGTTGAGATCAAAAATCAGGAAGGCCATGACTGTGCAACGGAGACTCGAGTCCTGGATAACAAAGATGGTAGCTACAAGATCAGCTATTTTGCAAAAGACACCGGAAAATGCCGTGTGTCTGTGAAGGTTAATGGAGAGCACATTCGTAACAGTCCCTTTGCTACTAAAGTAAAACCTAGACAGTTCAGACCCGTATTATCCTTCGGAAAATATGGTTCGGTCATGGAAGATTTTAGATGTCCCTGGGGAGTAGCAGTGAACGAACGCGATGAAATTTTAGTCACTGACAATGATAACAACAGGGTCCAATTATTTAGTAGTGATGGAACTTACTTAAGATCATTTGGGTCTAAGGGGGATAAAGAGGGAGAGTTTAACTCGCCTATAGGGGTTGCAATCGGTAATGAAAACGGAATCATCTTCATAGCAGATTCAGCTAATCATCGAATTCAACTTTTCAGTGGGCGGGGGGAGTTTCTGAGCAAGTTTGGTGGAAAGGGAAATCTTGATCACCAACTCAGCTATCCTTACGGGTTATCCATCGGTAGTGACGGAAATTGTATTGTGGCTGATAGCGGAAATAAGAAAATTAAGTTATTTTCCCGTAACGGCCAGTTTCTCCGTAGTATAGGCTCTGAGGGTTCTTTTTCTACACCCATTCACTGTATCCAGTATAAGGAATATCTTATAGCGTCAGACTTTGCGGAACAGTGTATCAAAGTTTTTGACAAAGCTGGACATTTTCTGTACAAATTTGGAAAGTATGGAACAGGGGACGGAGAGTTCAATGGACCTTATCATTTGTCAATTAACAAAGCTGAGCACCTGATGGTCTGTGATGCAAACAATCATAGAATTCAGGTGTTTGAGGTGAATGGAAAGTTTCTAGGAAAGTTTGGCTCAGAAGGAAAAAAGATAGGACATTTTACTGGACCATCTTCTTTAGCAGTCCTCAGTGATGGTAGGATAGTTGTTACTGACTTTCACAATCATCGGGTTCAGATATTTGAGTAGCCGCATGTTATGAAGTGTTATAATAGTAGCATCACTAATCTTTCGATTCTTTAAACATTTTATTGACTCATGTGAAAGCTTGTCACATTTGTAGGTTGAAACTTGAATTTTTAACAATGTTTTGCAACGTGCGCTCTAATTGTAGCCAAGAAGATTACACGCACAAACGATTTTCAAAGGACATGGCTCTGTATCCACAGAGTTGAGTATTAATATCATAATGGTTTGTTGACTACATTAGTTTTTTTTCTTAAAAAGAAGAATTCAGTTTGATAATTTGTAAAAGGATGTTTACAAGACTCGATTTGGTGATTCATTATGTACTCTTTGAGATTGATTGTTGAACTCCAAGGTAAAAGGTAGTGGTTAGGGAATGGATTTTTTCTGATTTTGTTGCTGTGTTAATCGTTTTTGCCAACAGGCTTTTGGCATTTAATCGAGAGTAGCACGGAATTGTTTCTCTACTTAGAAGAGTTTGAGTCAACAAGTAATAATTCTATCATTTATAATTTTCAGTAACGTGAATAGAAAAGAAAACAGAAAAACTGAAAAAGTCAGGTAGTGAATCAAAATCAATCAATATTGAAACTTTCTAGCTGCACGTAGGCATCTTATGCAGTGCTACTGGATTTGTTTGTATTTGTATAAAACTCTTTAAGTTTGGGATAATTGAACTTTACAAACTCAAAACTTCTTTTCATGACTGTAAATTGCCTGAGAACGTTGTACCTTGTTTTAAATAATTTGTGCTTAGTTAGATCTCAATTTCTTTTACAATACTAAGATAAGATTGGTGTAATATTAGTTTATTGAGAGCACTTCCTGTTATTATTCTGACATATTTTATATCTATTACTTTTGTGCTTTTTCAATTTTTTAATATTGCTTAATCACCGGCTAAAGTTTAAAAGGAACTTTTTATGTACACAGTCCTTTCACCTAAATGACCAATTGTCGTTTCTTAGACCCAATTTTAATCATAATGGGATGATCAAGTTCGTACATGTGAAACATATGTAGCTCTTTTGAAGATTTAAATTTAGTTGTTAGCACTGTAACATTTATAATGTTGTTACCAATAAATTTGGCCTCTTTAATTGCTTCGCCTGTTTCATCGAATCACGGAAGGGGGTCTGAACAATCCTCAGAAAACGAAGTTTAATGGATTAAAAATTTGGGTTAGAGATCTTGTGTTGCTACATTGATTGGATTACCGTGTGTCATTTCTCAAGTCTGGGTGCAAAAGTAAACATTTGGTAGCGTTCAAGAAACGTTCGACATCAGCGCCTTTTATTTCCTGTATCACCGAGTTGATGAGCCATCAGCCAAAACTGGAATATTTAAATTTAAGACTTAAAGCTAAGTTTAACCAACTGCGGTTCGAAGCCCAAGTGAGTATCCAATATATATAGACATGTCTGGATTTTCCCCGCGTCAGCGTTAGATAATATATAGAGTTAAAAATCGATATGATTGTATTTTGATGGTAATGCATGTCGTCATTCCTGCTTTTTCCCGAGCGGTCAATACTATACAGGTCACATTCTGAGCGGAAAATCCTATAAAGCTGAAGGGTTGGTCACTTTTTCGTCACTTTTCTACGACATGAAGTGTGGTTTAGTCACCTGGACTAATATTCAAATAATATTCTAGTTCATGCCTGCAAGGACGTTAGCTATTGCACGCAATCATGATAAAGTTAGATGATCTGTAAGTTCAGAATCATTTCATGTAAAAACTGGACGGACTAAATTTAGCTCATATACTCGATTGACTTGTGGACTGAAAGTCAAAATGATGACATTTTAAAGTTGCATTTTACGAAATCAAAAGGCTTCGATTACAAATGACTCGAAAGTAGGTTCAAGCCCCATCAAAGATTAAATTGTTTTTTCAGGCTGATATTGCAGTAACTTCATCGGTTTTCTCTTCAAAGCAAGCAAATCATGAGAAATTGTTCTCCTACAAGAAAGCACATCCCGTTGATTGGAACTTTTCTCGTTTCTTTTAATATTAGCGGTATTCAACACGAAATTTTCAAATAGTAGTGGTGCTTGTCTTTAAGAGCAGCATATCCTATGTTTTATTAATAAGAGAATCTTTCAAAGGAGATGTCTGATTATGTTTATTTGTTTGAGACATCCATGGAAAATGAACGATGTCTTTACTTCTTTTCGTTTTGAAACATCCATAATGTTAGAAATTGTATGGATTTTCTCAACTGGTCTTGGAACACTTCTCTTTTTAGCAGAGATTGCAATACTCTGTTGGGTGAAGTTTTACAATCACAGTGAGCCTGCGGCAGTGGTTGCTTCTGTGGTATTAGTACCTGTATGCATTGTGTTGGTATGGTTTGCTGTGCATTTTTACCGATCTCTTGTCCAACACAAGTATGAAAGATCATTTCAGGGAATTAAAGAACTTCAACAGATTGCAAACCAACTGTAAAAAGATACAGGGACGGCACCAAGCTCACCAGTAGGCAGTCCATGACCTTATCACAGGGTTTGAAGTTGTTTGTATGGCACAAACCCAGTGTGTTATGCTTTTTATTGGCATGCTCCTTGTTCTAACTGCACCTCCCAAAACTCTAACTTGCAATCCTGTCTTTTTATTACTTCTGCGTTCCTTGTAAATTGTTAAGAGAATTTTTTTTCTCAAGATTATACCCTTTAGCTTATACGTTGTGTTTTCTTGTAACCTTTTTTTCTGGATAATCTATGTAAACTGTCAAAGGATGAGATATAATAGTCGCGTTTTCTCTATTCCCTATTTTCAAAATAGTGGACAATCGGGAAAGTGAATGGCTCATTGTGAAATAGGAAAACTGACATCTGTGCTGGATAGAGGCTCAGCGTAAAGTAAGTATCAGTCCACGTTTATTTATACAATCACATAAATACCGCAAAGGCAGCAACAAGAAAAAATTATAATGGTGACAGCAAACTCTGGAGTACAGTTTTATGATCACTGGTGTAATTTACAGATGTGTGCCAGCTGCCCGTCAGGAAAAACCCCCTTTCCATCTGAGGAGGAAACCTGAACCCTCCCGAATGCAGAGCCAGACACTGAACATGAACCTCGAGGTAGAGAGGTTGAACTAACGCATATAAATACAAACTGTAAATACATTACGCACCACCTATAATCAAACTGAAATGCACGCAAAGAAAATTGGTGTAAATTAAAAGAAATGTATTGTAGAAGAAAGCACCAATGCCAGCAGCGATGTCAGCTTAGAGTGATTTGCCTTAGTAAAATCCCGCCATTTTATTCCCATGTCTACATGGAAAAGTAGAAAAACTGTCGAAAAGTTATAACCTTGAAAATAATAATTTGCTGCTCTTCTTAGAACCGCGGCAAATAACACTTTTAGAGGGATACGTTACAAATTGATGTAAAACAATAGAAACTCCCACAAGTGATGAACATATAACTTTACCTTATAATATCCATACGTCATCCAACAAACAGGTAATGAGAATAATCAAACTTATCAGGAAGAAGTGTTACTTTGATCTAACATCAAAAACCTACAAAACACGACAAGGAAATGTGTGGCAGGTAGAGGGGAAAATTAACAATCAGATCTTGGGAGTTAAAGGGTTAAACCACCACCGTTATTATCAGAGTGTCGTCATCATTGTTGGTTATAGTAAGTCCATTGCGATCTTATTTGCTCTGACTTTTCTGTGGGGTACTTTTACTTTACCCCGAAAGGTAACTACATGTAACATCTGATCTCTCCTTACAATGTCACCCCTGAATCAAACTTTAAGGTCATGAGAATAAAGGAAATGATCATCAACTGAAGAAGTTCTTTCTTTCTCTTTATTGTTAAACAAATTCTCCTTGTCAGCACCTTAGGAAACATGTAAAGAACAGTTTGGAGAATATGCATACTGATGTTTAAGGGTGTGAAGTGTTGCTCAGTAAGTTTAAGTCCAAAGTTTTGTTTTTGTAATTTGTTTATGATAAACCCTTTCTTGTCACTAGACACCTTTGACATCGCTGATCTTGACAGTACACAGGAGATTTCTTTGCATGTCAAAAACAGCTTTCCAGGTGATTTTGCCGACAAAGAGTAAGATTCTAGACTACTTAGCATTTGACTGTGACAGTGCAGGCATCACCCTGCTGAGGGAGAATGGAGGAATATTCCATTGCAAAATTGTGAAAAAATGGAGTAGCTAAGACATGCATGCCTTTGCTCTAAGCAAGAGTTTCAGCTGCTGGAAAGTGTTTGAAGCCAGTACAAAGGGAACAAGGATTACATCATATTTACAAAAATAACTACTGGTTATTTTTCAGGTACCTTACTGTCAAGCAGCAGTTTGTTATCTCAGAATCAATAGTTTTAAATCAGAAAAACAATATCAACCTAAGAACATGAGAAATAATTTGTTTGCGCGAGTCTCGCACTCAATGTGTAACGGTGCGTAACTTGAGCTCCTTAAAGTGTACATATTCTAACCCAGCTTAGTTAATACTCAGGCTGCTTTGTTTTCATCTAGATGGCGACAATTTTTCCAACAGAGCAATAACGACAGCGAGATCTTATAATGAAAATATTATATGTTTATTGTAAATGGTTCTGCGCGGTAAACGAAAAATCTTTTAAGGGAGAGATAATACAAATGTTACGAAAAGCTAACATAGAAATAATATCCACAGTTTACAAAAGTTTGAAGAAGGGAAGAAAGTGATCATTTAGGAAATTATTTACATACTAAAAACACCTCTCTCTCCCATTTCGTCCTGTTTAGATTAATTTGCGTACTAACAATATCAGAATACTTATTACTTAACAGCACACCTGCAATTAACCTAGTTTTACTTATAGAACTAAATCAAGTTGTTTAGAGGTATCGAGAACCCCGTCAGTTATTTGCTGGTGATCCTCTGCGCACATTCTTTTCAAAACGAGGAAAGAACTTGTCTTGGTCTCCAAATCTATTTTCATTTTTCCTTTGTAACTCTCCCTCGATATCTATCCGGCACTGGTGGGTGTTTACTCTGGGGAGCTCGTCCCATTTTCCCGCGTAAACCGTGTTCAACAGCTTTTCCTCAGCAAATGCTTCCCTGTCGCTCAACTATTATCACAGCCTTCCCTATCCATGATTAGGAATGTCATCACTTCCTCAGCAAGCACCTCCAAAATGTATCTGTGGAAAGAAAACTCGTATATAGTATCGGTTTAACCAAAAGTTCATTTCTCCAGGTGTGGCGCACACATACCTCTCCCTGTTGTATTTTTTTTTTCTGCAAGAGTCCTGCAGACCCCAACATTGCAAGGATGGAAACACTTTTCATGATAGAGTGACTACTACTCTCGTACTCTTTCTGGCATCCTATTTAGCACGTATGGAAAGTCTGTATGTATATGTTAACGTAATGTTACGTGATATTTGCTTCTCGCGCTCTAGTCGGCACGCGTAATAAACCTGCTTGTAACATTTTATCAGGTAACTACTTTCTTATTCTCTGTGGCACTCTGTTCGGCATGGAGAGAAAATATGCAAGCCTTTTCTAGTAGGAATGACTACTAATTTCTTATTCTTTCTGGCACTCTATTCGACATGGAGAGAAAATAAGCATATAAAATCTTTGCAGGTGAAAATGACTACAACCATTTTTTCTTTCTTTCTCGCACTCTATTTGGCACGCACAGAAAAATCTGCATATAATCTCCTCCTCTACCAATATTTATATCATGAAGACTTGTCCCAAGTCTTGCACTTCATCTCTGTTTGGCACTCACAAAAAGCCTATATGTAATTTTGCTTTTCAAATAAGAATGACTACTACTCTCTTTCCTTTCAGAAAGTTTTTCCTTTCAGGCAGCTTTCTGCCCATAAATTACGGTCTTGCCTCTGCGCTTATCAGTTGCGCACAGGTTCGCCGTAGCTTAGTATTGCACACCTCTTGCCTCTTTTCTGATCTAAGAGAATCTAAAGAATTGTATAGACGTTGCTCAATTGAATTGAAAACCTGAACATATCCATCAGACCTCGTGAAGTGATCTTCCAATGAAACAACTGAAACAAAAAATGTATTACATGGGTTATTACCACGGGTTATTATCACAGGTTCCATCGACCGTAAACTCCATGAAGTGTTTACTTAATACCTTTCATCACTGCTCATTGATCGCAACTTATTACCTTCTTTCAGTTTACACTCTCTTACCTCCTTGTAACATCATCGGACCGTTTACGGGCCACAATCGGCTGATTACCTGGCGCAGTGCCTTAAAAGATGTCTGGATACGAAAGTATGGCGAACCGCAAACGATTAGTAATTTAAGGAGACAGTCATCAATGTTTTTTTTCCTGTGTAGGAAATACTGATCCTGTCACTAAGGCCCCAAGAAGTCAGCAGTACGTCAAAACATGCCCAATAACGCTACCTCATTGGTCAGATTTTATGTAATGTTTAAAAAACGAGCAGGAGTGTTTTATCGGGTTTTTGACCCGATAAAACACGTGCTGCGAGTTTTTTGAACGGCCTCAAAAACATTCTTGGAAAAGCGTGTGTCAAGAGAGTTCATAACAATTATGCTTTTGTGAACGTTAGAAATTAGCATACGAGAAAAACATGATCTTGAATTCGAAGTTTCAGATGATGTATTGTCTAATATGCCTTTACCAGATTACAGTACTAATGGAATAGAGAATTTTTCCAGATGTGTATTTCACAATTGTACTATTAATTTTGGTGCAAAAGTAAATTTACTGTGTGAAATTTGTTGAAAGAACTTTAAATATGTTCCCACCATTTGTTGTGTCAGTTTCTGTGTTGATAATTAATTAATATTCATAAGTCACGTGCAGCGTCTTTATCTCTGATAAAACACCGCATACTAATAAGGATGAGGTTTATCGATATAAAGTCACTGCACGTGATGTATTATCTACCATTTGATAGGTTAATGGGGTTATGAATTATAAATGAGTTTTTGAAGAGTGATTTTAAGATTCTCTTCCGCTTGAGGTGGCTTGAAGTGGTTTCGCTTTTAACTTTTCTCTCTGCCGTAATTTTTCTCTATCTCCGAATCTTGCCATGGATATCAAAACCTTACTAAACAATCTTCATGAAGAGGTCTCCTGTTCTGTGTGTATGAACACATTCACTGATCCGAAAACGCTGCCGTGTTTACATGTCTTTTGCCTGCATTGTTTGAACGGGATTCTTAGAACGAGTGGCCGCCACGATATCATCGCATGCCCTGAATGTCGAAAAGAGATTCATGTTCCTAGAAGTGGAAATCTTGAGGATCTTCCAACCAACTTTCGCATCAACAGTCTCCTTGACGTGTTGGCCATCAAAGAGTGCAATGCTACTGAAGTCAGGTGTGGAAATTGCGAAGAGAGCAGCTCCCAAAGCTTTTACTGCTTTCAATGTTGTGCTTTCTGGTGTGAGGCTAACTGCATCAGTCTTCACAATGGAATAAAAGCGAATAAGGAACACCGTGTATTAGCGCTCAAAGACTTTAAAGACCAAGATTTTGAAAATGTTTTGAAGCGACCGGTATTTTGTCGCAGCCGTGGCCACGAGGGTAAGGAATTGGAGTTTTTCTGCAAAGATTGCTGTGTTGCAATTTGCCATTCGTGTGTTGCCACTACTCATGACGGTCACACCAAGATGCTTTTGAAAGAAGCTGCAGATGATCGAAAATTACTTGCGAAGTCTGCGATCGAGAAACAGAAGAAAACAGCATTGAAGAAAAGGCGAGAAATTGCTCGACTTGACTCGGACTGCGCCAAAATTCAAGAACATGTCGCCAGCGTAAAGAAAAGCGTGCAACAGTTTGTTGACAGTACGATGGCGGTTATCGAGGCACAAAAGCAAGAAACCTTTGATGACTTAGACAACAGAGCTGCAGAGTCCATACATCGCCTGAAGATACAAAGAAGTGAGATTGAAAAACAAGTGAAAATAACTGAAACAGGCATCGAAGCTACTGAGGCAATTCTGCAACGGAATATTAGCGCTGAAATCATACAATCAAACAAAATTCGAGAAGTAACATTTCAGGGTCAAGTTGAGTCAGCCTATCCTCCCATTGGCAATCAAAGCATTACAGATTTTGGATTTGTAAGAAATCAAAGATTGTTTGATCATGTATGGACTGACAGAATTGGCTTTGTGAAAGTTCTTCCTACTAGTCCAACTGAGTCGAGCGCCTCCAGAGAAGGAATCAGCGAGCCGACCGTTGGACTAGAAGCAAACATAATGTTGACAACAAGAAATGCTAAAGGAGAACAATGTTATGAAGAACGTGACTATGTAACAGTGGAGATTAAAAATCAGGATGGCCATGACTGTGCAACGGAGACACGAGTCCTGGATAACAAAGATGGTAGCTACAAGATCGGCTATTTTGCGAAAGAAACCGGAAAATACGGTGTGTCTGTGAAGGTCAATGGTGAGCACATTCGAAACAGTCCCTTTGCTGCTGAAGTAAAACCCAGACAGTACAGGCCCGTGTTATCCTTCGGAAAACATGGTGCGGCCAAGGAAGATTTTACATATCCCTGGGGAGTAGCAGTGAACAAACGCGATGAAATTGTAATCACTGACAGTTGTAACAACAGGGTCCAGGTATTCAGTAGTGATGGAACTTACTTAAGAACATTTGGGTCTAAGGGGGATAAAGAGGGAGAGTTTGACTCGCCTATAGGGGTTGCAATCGGTAATGAAAACGGAATCATCTTCATAGTAGATACAGCTAATCATCGAATTCAACTTTTTAGTGGGCAGGGGGAGTTTCTGAGCAAGTTTGGTGGAAAGGGAAATCTTGATTACCAACTCAGCTGTCCTTACGGGTTATCCATCGGTAGTGACGGAAATTGTATTGTGGCTGATACCGAAAATAAGAAAATTAAGTTATTTTCCCGTAACGGCCAGTTTCTCCGTAGTATAGGCTCTGAGGGTTCTTTTTCTGCACCCATTCACTGTATCCAGTATAAGGAATATCTTATAGCGTCAGACTTTACGGAACACTGTATCAAAGTTTTTGACAAAGCTGGACATTTTCTGTACAAATTTGGAAAGTATGGAACAGGGGACGGAGAGTTCAATAGACCTTATCATTTGTCAATTAACAAAGCTGAGCACCTGATGGTCTGTGATGCAGACAATAATAGAATTCAGGTGTTTGAGGTGAATGGAAAGTTTCTAGGAAAGTTTGGCTCAGAAGGAAAAAAGATAGGACAATTTATTGGACCATCTTCTTTAGCAGTCCTCAGTGATGGTAGGATAGTTGTTACTGACTTTCACAATCATCGGGTTCAGATATTTGAGTAGCCGCATGTTATGAAGTGTTATAATAGTAGCATCACTAATCTTTCGATTCTTTAAACATTTTATTGACTCATGTGAAAGCTTGTCACATTTGTAGGTTGAAACTTGAATTTTTAACAATGTTTTGCAACGTGCGCTCCAATTGTAGCTAAGAATTGATTGTTTGATCATGTATGGAATGACAGAATTGGCTTTGTGAAAGTTCTTCCTACTAGTCCAACTGAGTCTAGCGCCTCCGGAGAAGGAATCAGTAAGCCGACCATTGGACTAGAAGCAAACATAATGTTGACAACAAGAAATGCTAAAGGAGAACAATGTTATGAAGAACGTGACTATGTAACAGTGGAGATCAAAAATCAGGAAGGCCATGACTGTGCAACGGAGACTCGAGTCCTGGATAACAAAGATGGTAGCTACAAGATCAGCTATTTTGCAAAAGACACCGGAAAATGCCGTGTGTCTGTGAAGGTTAATGGAGAGCACATTCGTAACAGTCCCTTTGCCACTAAAGTAAAACCTAGACAGTTCAGACCCGTATTATCCTTCGGAAAATATGGTTCGGTCATGGAAGATTTTAGATGTCCCTGGGGAGTAGCAGTGAACGAACGCGATGAAATTTTAGTCACTGACAATGATAACAACAGGGTCCAATTATTTAGTAGTGATGGAACTTACTTAAGATCATTTGGGTCTAAGGGGGATAAAGAGGGAGAGTTTAACTCGCCTATAGGGGTTGCAATCGGTAATGAAAACGGAATCATCTTCATAGCAGATTCAGCTAATCATCGAATTCAACTTTTCAGTGGGCGGGGGGAGTTTCTGAGCAAGTTTGGTGGAAAGGGAAATCTTGATCACCAACTCAGCTATCCTTACGGGTTATCCATCGGTAGTGACGGAAATTGTATTGTGGCTGATAGCGGAAATAAGAAAATTAAGTTATTTTCCCGTAACGGCCAGTTTCTCCGTAGTATAGGCTCTGAGGGTTCTTTTTCTACACCCATTCACTGTATCCAGTATAAGGAATATCTTATAGCGTCAGACTTTGCGGAACAGTGTATCAAAGTTTTTGACAAAGCTGGACATTTTCTGTACAAATTTGGAAAGTATGGAACAGGGGACGGAGAGTTCAATGGACCTTATCATTTGTCAATTAACAAAGCTGAGCACCTGATGGTCTGCGATACAAACAATCACAGAATTCAGGTGTTTGAGGTGAATGGAAAGTTTCTAGGAAAATTTGGCTCAGTAGGAAAAAAGATAGGACAATTTACTGGACCATCTTCTTTAGCAGTCCTCAGTGATGGTAGGATAGTTGTTACTGACTTTCACAATCATCGGGTTCAGATATTTGAGTAGCCGCATGTTATGAAGTGTTATAATAGTAGCATCACTAATCTTTCGATTCTTTAAACATTTTATTGACTCATGTGAAAGCTTGTCACATTTGTAGGTTGAAACTTGAATTTTTAACAATGTTTTGCAACGTGCGTTCTAATTGAAGCCAAGAAGATTACACGCACAAACGATTTTCAAAGGACATGGCTCTGTATCCACAGAGTTGAGTATTAATATCATAATGGTTTGTTGACTACATTAGTTTTTTTCTTAAAAAGAAGATGTTTACAAGGCTCGATTTGGTGATTCATTATGTATTCTTTGAGATTGATTGTTGAACTCCAAGGTAAAAGGTAGTGGTTAGGGAATGGATTTTTTCTGATTTTGTTGCTGTGTTAGTCGTTTTTGCCATAGGCTTTTGACATTTAATCGAGAGTAGCACGGAATTGTTTCTCTACTTAGAAGAGTTTGAGTCAACAAGTAATAATTCTATCATTTATAATTTTCAGTAACGTGAATAGAAAAGAAAACAGAAAAACTGAAAAAGTCAGGTAGTGAATCAAAATCAATCAATATTGAAACTTTCTAGCTGCACGTAGGCATCTTATGCAGTGCTACTGGATTTGTTTGTATTTGTATAAAACTCTATAAGTTTGGGATAATTGAACTTTAAAAACTCCAAACTTCTTTCTATTACTGTAAATTGCCTGAGAACGTTGTACCTTGTTTTAAATAATTTCTACTTAGTTAGATCTCAATTTCTTTTACAATACTAAGATAAGATTGGTGTAATATTAGTTTATTGAGAGCACTTCCTGTTATTATTCTGACATATTTTATATCTATTACTTTTGTGCTTTTTCAATTTTTTAATATTGCTTAATCGCCGGCTAAAGTTTAAAAGGAACACAGTCCTACACAGTACACAGTCCTTTCACCTAAATGACCAATTGTCGTTTATTAGACCTAATTTTAATCATAATGGGATGATCAAGTTCGCACATGTGAAACATATGTAGCTCTTTTGAAGATTTAAATTTAGCTGTTAGCACTGTAACATTTATAATGTTGTTACCAATAAATTTGGCTTCTTTAATTGCTTGGCCTGTTTCATCGAATCACGGAAGGGGGTCTGAACAATCCTCAGAAAACGAAGTTTAATGGATTAAAAACTTGGGTTAGAGATCTTGTGTTGCTACATTGATTGGATTACCGTGTGTCATTTCCCAAGTCTGAGTGCAAAAGTAAACATTTGGTAGCGTTCAAGAAACGTTCGACATCAGCGCCTTTTATTTCCTGTATCACCGAGTTGATGAGCCATCAGCCAAAACTGGAATATTTAAATTTAAGACTTAAAGCTAAGTTTAACCAACTGCGGTTCGAAGCCCAAGTGAGTATCCAATATATATAGACATGTCTGGATTTTCCCCGCGTCAGCGTTAGATAATATATAGAGTTAAAAATCGATATGAATGTATTTTGATGGTAATGCATGTCGTCATTCCTGCTTTTTCCCGAGCGGTCAATACTATATAGCGGAAAATCCTATAAAGCTGAAGGGTTGGTCACTCTTTCGTCACTTTTCTACGACATGAAGTGTGGTTTAGTCAGCTGGACTAATATTCTAATAATATTCTAGTTCATGCCTGCAAGGACGTTAGCTATTGCACGCAATCATGATAAAGTTAGATGATCTGTAAGTTCAGAATCATTTCATGTAAAAACTGGACGGCCTAAATTTAGCTCATATACTCGATTGACTTGTGGACTGAAAGTCAAAATGATGACATTTTAAAATTGCATTTTACGAAATCAAAAGGCTTCGATTACAAATGACTCGAAAGTAGGTTCAAGCCCCATCAAAGATTAAATTGTTTTTTCAGGCTGATATTGCAGTACCTTCATCCGTTTTCTCTTCAAAGCAAGCAAATCATGAGAAATTGTTCTCCTACAAGAAAGTACATCCCGTTGATTGGAACTTTTCTCGTTTCTTTTAATATTAGCGGTATTCAACACGAAATTTTCAAATAGTAGTGGTGCTTGTCTTTAAGAGCAGCATATCCTATGTTTTATTAAGAAGTGAATCTTTCAAAGGAGATGTCTGATTATGTTTATTTGTTTGAGACATCTATGGAAAATGAAAGATGTCTTTACTTCTTTTCGTTTTGAAACATCCATAATGTTAGAAATTGTATGGATTTTCTCAACTGGTCTTGGAACACTTCTCTTTTTAGCAGAGATTGCAATACTCTGTTGGGTGAAGTTTTACAATCACAGTGAGCCTGCGGCAGTGGCTGCTTCTGTGGTATTAGTACCTGTATGCATTGTTTTGGTATGGTTTGCTGTGCATTTTTACCGATCTCTTGTCCAACACAAGTATGAAAGATCATTTCAGGGAATTAAAGAACTTCAACAGATTACAAACCAACTGTACACAGATACAGGGAGAGCACCAAGCTCACCAGTAGGCAGTCCATGACCTTATCACAGGGTTTGAGGTTGTTTGTATGGCACAAACCCAGTGTGTTATGCTTTTTATTGGCATGCTCCTTGTTCTTACTGCACCTCCCAAACTCTAACTTGCAATCCTGCCTTTTTATTGCTTCTGCGTTCCTTGTAAATTGTTAAGAGACTTTTTTTTCTCAAGATTATACCCTCTAGCTTATACGTTGTGTTTTCTTGTAATCTTTTTTCTGGATAATCTATGGAAACTGTCAAAGGATGAGATATAATAGTCGCGTTTTCTCTATTCCCTATTTTTAAAATAGTGGACAATCGGGACAGTGAATTGCTCATTGTGAAATAGGAAAACTGACATCTGTACTGGATAGAGGCTCAGCGTAAAGCAAGCATCAGTCCACGTTTATTTATACGATCACATAAATACTGCAAAGGCAGCAACAAGAAAAAATTACAATGTTGACAGCAAACTCTGGAGTACAGTTTTATGATCACTGGTGTAATTTACAGATCTGTGCCTGCTGCCGGTCAGGAAAACCCCCCTTTCCATCTGAGGAGGAAACCTGTACCCTCCCGAATGCAGAGACAGACACTGAACATGAACCTCGAGGTAAAGAGGTTGAACTAACGTATATAAATACAAACTGTAAATACATTACGCACCACCTATAATCAAACTGAAATGCACGCAAAGAAAATTGGTGTAAATTAAAAGAAATGTATTGTAGAAGAAAGCACCAATGCCAGCAGCGATGTCAGCTTAGAGTGATTTGCCTTAGTAAAATCCCGCCATTTTATTCCCATGTCTACATGACAACTGTCGAAAAGTTATAACCTTGAAAACAATAATTTGCTGCTCTTGTTAGAACCGCAGCAAATAACACTTTTAGAGGGATACGTTACAAATTGATGTAAAACAATAGAAACTCCCACAAGTGATGAACATATAACTTTACCTCATAATATCCACACGTTATCCAACAAACATGTAATGAGAATAATCAAACTTATCAGGAAGAAGTGTTACTTTGATCTAACATCAAAAACCCACAAAACACGACAAGGAAATGTGTGGCAGGTAGAGGGGAGAATTAACAATCAGATCTTTGGAGTTAAATGGTTAAACCACCACCATTATTATCAGAGTGTCGTCATCATTGTTGGTTATAATAAGTCCATTGCGATCTTATTTGCTCTGACTTTTCTGTGGGGTACTTTTACTTTACCCCGAAGGGTAACTACATGTAACATCTGATCTCTCCTTACAATGTCACCCCTGAATCAAACTTTAAGATCATGAGAATAAAGGAAATGATCATCAACTGAAGAAGTTCTTTCTTTCTCATTATTGTTAAACAAATTCTCCTTGTCAGCACCTTAGGTAACATGTAAAGAACAGTTTGGAGAATATGCATACTGATGTTTAAGGGTGTGAAGAGTTGCTCAGTAAGTTTAAGTCCAAAGTTTTGTTTTTGTAATTTGTTTATGATAAACCCTTTCTTGTCACTAGACACCTTTGACATCGCTGATCTTGACAGTACACAGGAGATTTCTTTGCATGTCAAAAACAGCTTTCCAGGTGATTTTGCCGACAAAGAGTAAGATTCTAGACTACTTAGCATTTGACTGTGACAGTGCAGGCATCACCCTGCTGAGGGAGAATGGAGGAATACTCCATTGGAAAATTGTGAAAAAATGGAGTAGGTAAGACATGCATGCCTTTGCTCTAAGCAAGAGTTTCAGCTGCTGGAAAGTGTTTGAAGCCAGTACAAAGGGAACAAGGATTACATCATGTTTACAAAGATAACTACTGGTTATTTCTCAGGTACCTTACTGTCAAGCAGCAGTTTGTTATCTCAGAATCAATAGTTTTAAATCAGAAAAACAATTTCAACCTAAGAACATGATACGTTGTTTGCGTGAGTCTCGCACTCAATGTGTAACGGTGCGTAACTTGAGCTCCTTAGAGTGTACATATTCTAACCCAGCTTAGTTAATACTCAGGCTGCTTTGTTTTCATCTAGATGGCGACAATTTTTCCAACAGAGCAATAACGACAGCGAGATCTTATAATGAAAATATTATATGATTATCGTAAATGGCTCTGTGCGGTAAACGAAAAATCTTTTAAGGGAGAGATACTACAAATGTTACGAAAAGCTAACATAGAAATAATATCCACAGTTTACAAAAGTTTGAAGAAGGGAAGAAAGTGATCATTTAGGCAATTATTTACATACTAAAAACACCTCTCTCTCCCATTTCGTCTTGTTTAGATTAATTTGCGTACTAACGATATCAGAATACTTATTACTTAACAGCACACCCGCAATTAACCTCGTTTTACTTATAGAACTAAATCAAGTTGTTTAGAGGTATCGAGAACCCCGTCAGTTATTTGCTGGTGATCCTCTGCGCACATTCTTTTCAAAACGAGGAAAGAACTTGTCTTGGTCTCCAAATATATTTTCATTTTTCCTTTGTAACTCTCCCTCGATATCTATCTGGCACTGGTGGGTGTTTACTCTGGGGAGCTCGTCCCATTTTCCCACGTAAACCGTGTTCAATAGCTTTTCCTCAGCAAATGCTTCCCTGTCGCTCAACTATAATCACAGCCTTCCCTATCCATGATTAGGAATGTCATCACTTCCTCAGCAAGCACCTCCAAAATGTATCTGTGGAAAGAAAACTCATATATAGTATCGGTTTAACCAAAAGTTCATTTCTCCAGGTGTGGCGAACACATACCTCTCCCTGTTGTATTTTTTTTTTCTGCAAGAGCCCTGGATACCCCAACATTGCATGGATGGAAACACTTTTCATGATAGAGTGACTACTACTCTCGTACTCTTTCTGGCATCCTATTAGTAGCACGCATGGAAAGTCTGTATGTATATGTTAACGTAATGTCAAGTGATATTTGCTTCTCACACTCTAGTCGGCACGCATAATAAACTTTGCTTGTAACATTTTATTAGGTAACTACTTTCTTATTCTCTGTGGCACTCTGTTCGGCGTGGAGAGAAAATATGCAAGTCTTTTCTAGTAGGAATGACTACTAATTTCTTATTCTTTCTGGCACTCTATACGACATTGAGAGAAAATAAGCATATAAAATCTTTGCAGGTGAAAATGACTACAACGATTTTTTTTTCTTTCTCGCACTCTATTTAGCACGCACGGAAAACCTGCATATAATCTCCTCTTCTACTAATATTTATATCATGAAGACTTGTCCCAAGTCTTGCAATTCATCTCTGTTTGGCACTCACAAAAAGCCTATATGTAATTTTGCTTTTCAAATAAGAATGACTACTACTCTCTTTTCTTTCTCGCACTCTATTCGACACGGGTAGCAAACCTGCATGTGAACATCTTTTCCTGTAGAATTATGCCACGTAAAATTTTCCTCGATTCTCGTACTCGCACAGAAATTCTGCAGATAACATCTTTGTAAGTTGGAATGACTATTACTGTCTTCTTTCTCGTACTCCAATCGGTACGGAGAGAAAATTTGCAGGTAAAGACCTTTTCCAGTTAACATTATGTAACTTAATACTTGCTTTAAGTCTAGCACTACATCTCGCAGCACTCTTTTTGGCACGCGCAGAAAACTTGCAAATAAACTCTCTTCAAGGTTAGAATAAACACTAACGTTCTATTCGTTCTTGCGCTCTATTCGGCACAGACCGAAATGTTGAAGATTTTCTCTTCAATTAACATTCTCTCTGCGAAGAACCAATACTATCATGGTTGCACCTGACTCCACATGGGGATATTCGTACTCTTCTTAAAAAATCTGCTACGAGTTGTACGTCTGCTTACCTGGAAGCTTCGATGCTTGACATGGCGTGACACGTTTGGAGTTTACTTTTCAAATGGTTTCTTTCAGACACTCTTATCTTATTTAGTTTTAGAGTAAGATTTTGTCGTCTTTATATAGCCGGGAAATAGCGTAGGATTTTGCAACTTTAGTAAAAAGGTACGGAAAGTGCTCATATGCACTGTTTCATAATTCAGTACGTACATAATTTCGCAATCGCTTTTGGTTAAACGGAGTATAGATAACCGTGTGATTACGTAGTAAAGATAGGTATTTTGCGTTCATTTCATCTTGCCTTTATTCTGATCAATTTCACAACCTGGCATTTCCTAAGTTTTTTTAACGTGACCGAGATAATTCGAAAGTTCCCAAATGTATTTTAGCCGAAACCATTTAGATTTGGGTAACAAGGAGTAAAAAAAAAATCCACTCAAACAAAACGATCTCTACTGTCTCAAAAAGTGAGGGAAGGGGGGACGAAAAACAGCTAAGTTTAATTTAAGGAAGACGGATTTCTGCTCAATTATCGTATTCAACCACTGGGTGCTATGATGCTCCAGCCGCAATCTGTGTTTAGGTCAAAAGTAACACTTGTTGATATGGCTGAAGGGTGATCTTGCGTGACAAACATTGGGTAACTTTCTAAACATAACTAATGCGTTGTGCTCTTTTCGGCATGGTGCTAGATATACTATTTTACTGCCACCTGTGCCGTTTCTAGCGTTTAGAACGTTCGTTATTCATTGGAGCAAATTTGGGGCGTGTGGTTTGCGTGTGTGTGTATGTTTTTTTTTTTTGTTTTTTTCATTCATCTGAGAAACGACAAAACCTGCATGTACTATACCTTTGGAGGCCGATCATGATTACACTCACCTTTAAGGAGGAACAGAAATCTGCTTATTGTTTACCTCCAGGTAAACAAGACCGTTTAAAGTCTTTCCTTTCAGGCAGCTTTCTGCCCATAAATTACGGCCTTGCCTCTGCACTTATCAGTTGCGCACAGGTTCGTCGTAACTTAGTATTGTACTCCTCTTGCCTCTTTTCTGATCTAAGAGAATCTAAAGAATTGTATAGACGTTGCTCAATTGAATTGAAAACCTGAACATATCCATCAGACCTCGTGAAGTGATCTTCCAATGAAACAACCAAAAAAAAATTATTACATGGATTATTATCACGGGTTATTATCACGGGTTCCATCTACCGTAAACTTCATCAAGTGTTTACTTAATACCTCTCATTACTGCTCATTGATCGCAAGTTATTAATAACCTTTTTTCAGTTTACAATCTCTTGCCTCCTTGTAACATCATCGGACCGTTTACGGGCCACAATCGGCTGATTACCTGGCGCAGTGCCTTAAAAGATGTCTGGATACGAAAGTATGGCGAACCGCACACGATTAGTAATTTAAGGACACAGTCGTCAATGTTTTTTTTTTCTTGTGTAGGAAATACTGATCCTGTCATTAAGGCCCTAAGAAGTCAGAAGTACGTCAAAACATGCCCAATAACGCTACCTCATTGGTCAGATTTTATGAGTGATTTTAAGATTCTCTTCCGCTTGAGGTGGTTTCGCTTTTAACCTTTCCCTCTGTCGTAATTTTTCTCTATCTCTGAATCTTGCCATGGATATCAAAACCCTATTAAACAATCTTCATGAAGAGGTCTCCTGTTCTGTGTGTATGAACACATTCACTGATCCGAAAACGCTGCCGTGTTTACATGTCTTTTGCCTGCATTGTTTGAACGGGATTCTTCGAACGAGTGGCCGCCACGATATCATCGTATGCCCTGAATGTCGGAAAGAGATTCATGTTCCTAGAAGTGGAAATCTTGAGGATCTTCCAACCAACTTTCGCATCAACAGTCTCCTTGACGTGTTGGCCATCAAAGAGTGCAATGCTACTGAAGTCAGGTGTGGAAATTGCGAAGAGAGCAGCTCCCAAAGCTTTTACTGCTTCCAATGTTGTGCTTTCTGGTGCGAGGCTAACTGCATCATTCATCACAATGGAATAAAAGCGAATAAGGAACACCGTGTATTAGCGCTCAAAGACTTTAAAGACCAAGATTTTGAGAATGTTTTGAAGCGACCGGTATTTTGTCGCAGCCGTGGCCACGAGGGTAAGGAATTGGAGTTTTTCTGCAAAGATTGCTGTGTTGCAATTTGCCATTCGTGTGTTGCCACTACTCATGACGGTCACGCCAAGATGCTTTTGGAAGAAGCTGCGAATGATCGAAAATTACTTGCGAAGTCTGCGATCGAGAATCAGAAGAAAACAGCATTGGAGTATAGGCGAGAAATTGCTCGACTTGACTCGGACTGCGCCAAAATTCAAGAACATGTCGCCAGTGTAAAGAAAAGCGTGCAACAGTTTGTTGACAGCATGATGGCTGTTATCGAGGCACAAAAGCAAGAAACCTTTGATGACTTAGACAACAGAGCTGCAGAGTCCATACATCGCCTGAAGATACAAAGAAGTGAGATTGAAAAGCAAGTGAAAATAACTGAAACAGGCATCGAAGCTACTGAGGTAATTCTGCAACGGAACATTAGCGCTGAAATCATGCAGTCAAACAAAATTCGAGAAGTAACATTTCAGGGTCAAGTTGAGTCAGCCCATCCTCCCATTGGCAATCAAAGCATTGCAGATTTTGAATTTGTGAGAAATCAAAGATTGTTTGATCATGCATGGACTGACAGAATTGGCTTTGTGAAAGTTCTTCCTACTAGTCCAACTGAGTCGAGCGCCTCCGGAGAAGGAATCAGTAAGCCGACCACTGGACTAGAAGCTAACATAATGTTGACAACAAGAAATGCTAAAGGGGAACAGTGTTATGAAAAGCGTGACTATGTAACAGTGGAGATAAAAAATCAGGATGGCCATGACTGTGCAACAGAGACACGAGTCCAGGATAACAAAGATGGTAGCTACAAGATCGGCTATTTTGCGAAAGAAACCGGAAAATACGGTGTGTCTGTGAAGGTCAATGGAGAGCACATTCGTAACAGTCCCTTTGCTGCTGAAGTAAAACCCAGACAGTTCAGACCCGTGTTATCCTTCGGAAAACATGGTTCGGCCAAGGAAGATTTTAGATATCCCTGGGCAGCAGCAGTGAACGAACGCGATGAAATTGTAATCACTGACAGTTGTAACAACAGGGTCCAGGTATTCAGTAGTGATGGAACTTACTTAAGATCATTTGGGTCTAAGGGGAATAAAGAGGGAGAGTTTAACTCGCCTAAAGGGATTGCAATCGATAATGAAAGTGGAATCATCTTCATAGCAGATACAGCTAATCACCGAATTCAACTTTTTAGTGAGCAGGGGGAGTTTCTGAACAAGTTTGGTGTAGAGGGAAATCTTGATCACCAACTCAGCTTTCCTTACGGGTTATCCATCGGTAGTGACGGAAATTGCATTGTGGGTGATAGCGGAAATAATAAAATTAAGTTATTTTCCCGTAACGGCCAGTTTCAACGTAGTATAGGCTCTGAGGGTTCTTTCACCTTTCCCTTTTACTGTATCCAGTATAAGGAATATCTTATAGCATCAGACTTTAAGGAAGACTGTATCAAAGTTTTTGACAAAGCTGGACATTTTCTGTACAAATTTGGAAAGCGTGGAACAGGGGACGGGGAGTTCAATGGACCTTATCATTTGTCAATTAACAAAGCTGAGCACCTGATGGTCTGTGATGAAAACAATCATAGAATTCAGCTGTTTGAGGTAAACGGAAATTTTATTGGAAAATTTGGCTCAAAAGGAAAAAAGATAGGACGATTTTCTAGACCACTTTCTTCAGCAGTCCTCAGTGATGGTAGGATAGTTGTTACTGAATTTTACAATCATCGGGTGCAGATATTTGAGTAGCCGTATGTTATGAAGTGTTATAATAGTAATATCCATGATTAATTTTTCACATTCTTTAAACATTTTATTGACTTCATGTGAAATCTTCTTGTTACATTTGTAGTTTGAAACTTGAATTTTTTAACAATGTTACGTTTTACAACGTGCCCTCCAATTGTAGCCAAGAAGATTACTCGCGCAAACGAGTTTCAATGGACATAGCAGGTAAACATAGCCCTTCGTCAGAGCGATCGCCCTGACGAAGGGCTAACGCTCGAAACGTCAGCCTTTTAACTCCTTACGGCAGTCAATTTACGTTTTCAACTCAGATGTAAACACTAAATTAACTGTTATACTCTCCCACCAACGCAACACCACAGGTTCTTTATAAACTTACCCCCTTACTCAATGGACATAGCTCTGTATCCAGCGAGTTGAGTAGTATATAGCAAGCCTAAAAGCGGAGCTCGCTTTTTTTTTCCCGCACGTCTCTTAACAAAACTAAAGGCCTTACTAAGGATAAAGTGCATGGTAATATTAATGGATTTTCATTCTCGACTTCTCCGTGTCTGTGTAGAGGACTGCTTATAAGATAGTGCCCGTGGTACAGTTGGCCGCGCATGCTAAAAGTAGCACCTTGTACAGTCGCACGGTCGTACATCCAAATTTTTTCGGCTTGATGAGTTACTACTATTTTGTATAATTATGGGGCTACGCTCCGTTATTAATATCATAAAGGATTATTAACTATATTAGCTTTTTTTTCTGAAAAAGAATTCAGTTGATAATTTGTAAAAGGATGTTTAAAAGACTCGATTTGGTGATTCATAATGTACACTTTGAGACTGACTGTTGAACTCCAAGATAGAAGGTAGTGGTTAGGGAATGGATTTTTTCTGATTTTGTTGTTGTGTTAGTCGTTTTTGGTAATAGGCTTTTGAGATTTAATCAAAGGTAGCGCGGAATTGTCTCTCTACTTAGGAGAGTTTGAGTCAACAAATAAGAATTCCATAATATTTTTAATTTTCAGTAACGTGAATAGAAAAAAAAAGAAAAAACTGAAAAAGTCAGGTAGTGAATCAAAGACTACTGAAACATTTTCTCGCTGCACGTAGGCATCGTATGCAGTGCTATTGAATTTTCTTGTATTTGAATGAAACTCTTTGAGTTTCGGATAAACTAACTCAAAAACTTCTTTCCATAATACCAAGACTGCAAATTGCCGGGAACGTTGTTCCCAGGTATCAGACCTTGTTTTAAATAATTTGTGCTTAATTAGATTTGAATTTTTTTTACAATACTTAGATAGGATTAGTGTAATATAAATTTATTGAGAGCACTTCTTGTTTTTATTCTAACATGTTTTATATCTACTACTTTTGTAATTTTTGAATTACAATGATTGCTTAGTCACCAGCAAAAGTCTAAAAGGAAGTTTTTATGTACACAATCCTTTCACCTAAATGACTAATTGTTATTTCTCAGACCTGATTGTAGTTATGATGGGATGATCAAGTTCGCGCATGTGAAACAAATGCAGCTCTTTTTTAATAACGTTTATGACGTTGTTACCAATGAATTTGGCCTCTTTAATTGCTTCGTATATGTTTCATCTATCACGAAAGGCGGGGCTGAACAATCCAGAGAAAACGAAGTTTAATGGATTAAAAATTTGGGTTAGAGATCTTGTGTTTCCGCAGTGATTGGATTAGGGTGTGTCATTTCCCAAGGCTGAGTGCAAAAGTAAACTGTCAAAACATATTGTTAGGGCTTGAAAAACGTTCGAAATCAGCGCCTTTCAGTCCCTGTATCGCGGAGTTGGAATATTTAAATCTATGAATTAAAGTTTTGTCTAAC